>NC_021160.2:51318493-51440714 GCF_000331145.2 Cicer arietinum
TATAATAGATAACTCTAACTCACTACCTTGAAATTGTGTAGAATAATTTTGAGGAATGGTATCATCTTGAAATTGCCTTTCAACATTTACAGGAAGTGAACTTGAATTTGATGTGTTAGCTCCACACAACTTACACAAGAGACATTTAATAACGTCCCATTGATTCGATATAAGGTAGACTACACAACAACAAAATGCCAGAGCTAAAATAAATTCATCTTGATTATCAGACATTGTCGTAGAAAGGAAAATGTAAGGTACACAGAGTTTGTAGAGGTTTTTAGGGACCGTTTTGGCAGCTTATATAGGAGAATTGCACAACAGAATGGACGTAGAAAACAATGCAGTTCCGACAAGTTTAGACACATGGTTGGAGATAATATTGAGGCTTTTCCATTGTATTAGATACTTGACTGACAAGTCTTGTCTTAGACTCTATCGAAGTTAAGAAAATATATTCAGATTCTGTCTAAATATGCACATTCTCAAACATTTATTTGAACCACTTGCTAGAATGTTTGGTGAAAACTAATAGGAAGTGACAAATCGGATTTCATATAATTTGAATTTGAATCGCGTTATCATTGTAAAAAACTCATTGGTGGATAATATTATAAGTATTTATGTTGTATTTTTATCAATCATTATAAGTATTTTTGTAAGTACTTTTTAAGCAAGCTCGCGATAAAAGTTACTAAAAATGAGTACAAAAAGTACTAAAAAGGAACAACACCAACCTCAAAATTAAAATATTCAATAGCTATAAGTTTTTCTCAACTAAAACTAAACCAAAAAGGGTTTTTTAATGCCATTTACACCAATGGTTGTAACTCCCTTTACATAAAAAAGGGCAATGAATGTGAAAGAAATTTAATCAAAAGTATTGAAGCTTTTGTTTCTTGAGACAAGAATTTGAAGTTAACTCCCATGTATTGTTGTGGCATGAGCTAGGTGTGACACTTGCGATATTGAGAATTGGCGTTGACCCAGAAGAGTGAGAACATTGAATTGTTGAATTCTGAAATGAATTGAGCTCATCAATTTCTTTGATGCCAAAAGGTGGAATTTTTATGGAACTCAAAGGAGGTGGATTTTTCCATGTAGGAAGTGGCCCAGAAAGAACAAGATTTTGAAGTAAAGGCCCAGCATTGATTACAGCTTCAAGAAGTTTACCCTTTTGTGGCAAAACTTTTCCTTTTGCTAGTAAATCAATCACACCACTTGCAATATCAACCTCACATTTATTAAGTGACCCATTGAAGTCATGACCCAAATTCTTTTTGTAAAAACACATGTTATGTGAATCAACACCAATATTTGAAAACTCAGGAGAAGAAACTGCTTCAATAAGAGAATCAACTGGAGATGACACGTGTGATGGACTATTGGATTCTGTTATGCTTGAGTTTGCTTTTGTTGTTTGAAACATTACAAGGTTGTTGTTGTTGTCATGTTGGGGTTCATAAAACTTGTTTGAGGTTGAAGGGACCAATTTTTTCACTAGAATTTGAAGTTGTTCTCTTGCTTGATCTCTTTCTCTATAAGCCATTTCAAGAAGGTTGAGTAAATCAGTTTTCATATTCCTTGTGTTCTCGAGTTCAAGCATTGTGTCTATGAGCTTCTGCCTCAATTGATCAGAGCTCTTCAAAATCAAACAAACCAATAAAAAGTTAAGAGAAATGTTATTTAAACATTGAGAAAAAAAAATATTAGTAACTTCTAATATTGGGAAAAAAATTTATTTATAACCGTTAATGTGACTGAAAGAAAAAAATAAATAAAAAAGTAAAATCGAATGCAAAACAACAAAAATATAGTCAAATAACATTTTTAAAAGTTAATTTGGGTGGGTATCTTTCTCTTTTAATTCTGCCTTTTGGTTCATAGCATAGACTCTAGAACATTGTGAAAAATATCTTTTTTCATTACTTTTCAATGACGTAAAAGCAAATTAGGAAAAAAGGGTGAAAGATAAATTGTTTCCTCATTAAGTAGAAAAAAGTAAGATAAATTGTTTCCTCTTTAAGAAGAAAAAAGTATTTATTAAAATATAAAAGGTAATAATAAAGAAGATACTTATACAAAATAGATCAAGTAACAATTTTTTTTTTCGGAAAAAAAAAAGAAGCTTTGAAATTGAAAATGACGTTGGGCCCAATAAATTAATATGAAGAAATTCTTCTCCACAATGTTTCCATGAAAGAAGCTAAGCGAAATGGACTGTGCCCTTTCCACTAATTCATTCATACCTAAACTCAAAAATATTGTAGTATCAAATATAAGGTAACAAAGTATATTCCATGTTGAGTCAAAAATAAAAGTATGGTCCATTCTTAACCTTGTAAATATTAGAAGAAGAAAAAAATCTCTCAAAGTTTCTTTTACCGTACAACCCAGTTGAACACAATAAACAAGAAATTAAATTAAACCAAAAACTATAAATACACATTAGAGACAAGAACCTTAATGAAACAAACCCAAAGAAAGCGTATATGTAAAAAAATAATAGTGAGGGTATAATCAAGATAAAGATGAAGATTAAGAAGTAAGAGTTTAGTGAAGGAAATATGCATGCAAATGCAATAACTCACTTCTTGATAATTGAATATTGAACCCAGATGTTCTTCCATGTTCTTTGTCTTGCAAGATAATGAAATAAAATATCGGAAAACAGAAAGTATTGGCTAAGGAGGTATGAGGTTTGGGTTTTAAGTCTTATTTATAATAAGGAGGGGTACACATGAAATCAATAAGACAAGACAAATGAAAGGAATAGGAGAAGGTGGGGACATTTTTTTTCACCAACATCTAAAGAACTTTGACCATATATTAATGATGAAAATAAAAATAAAAAAATGCCAAAACCTTGCAGAAAAAATTGGAGTTTCCATATTCTATATGGTCATTGTATATTAGGATTTGTAAAATCCTAAAATTCTCCCACCATTTTAGGAGACACGTGTCCCTCCAATATTTTGAAGTAATTGCACATTTATCACGATATATTTTTTTAGGAAAATAGAAAGTAACTTGAACAAAAGTACTAATATATCAGGAGAAATTGTACTTAACCAAATAATTTGATTCAAGTGTTAATGACTTTTAATTATGGATAAATTATTTAGTAGAATTAAATTTTAATTTTGTGTGAAATAATAGTAGGTCAAATTTTATTTTATTTTCTAGTCGAACTCTAAATTAATATATTTTATTTTAAAAAAAAAATGAGTGTAAAATAATAACAATTAAACTAATACAAAATTATACTCCAAAGAGTATATCATACAAAACTTTAAAATAAATAATCAAAAGAATACATTTTTATGAGTAGCAAACTAACCTTTTATTTATGAAATAACCTCATTTATAGTTTACAACAACACACACATTTATAAGAGTAATGCTTACAAAATTTTAGTTAGACTCATCTACACATAAATGAGTAAAGTTTTATCAATTCATTTTATTCTCAAACTTTAATGTTTAAGCACTCAGTTCAACCGATTATTTATTCAATTTTCAAAAGAATTTAAAATTAGAGTGTGAAGATAATATACCATGACAGTATAAAAGAATTATACTGTCATTCAATTCTAACAATTTGTTATGCCATATTACATTGTATAAATTTCTTATAGTTTTTGGTTAGATCTAATTCCTCATTGTTACCGTATATTTGCAACAACGGTAAGTTTGTGAGGATCCAAACACTTGGTCGAAGGAGGAAAAGTCCAAAATCACTAAATCCTTTTTTAGGCAAAATCAAAATCACTAAATCCTAATAACACTTGCATAAGACAAATCTGCTTAAATAAAAAATAAAAAATGACATGTTCTCAATGCAATGTATCTAGCGGCTCATCACATGGATTGTACGTGGATTACATGTGATAGCATAGCAATCTTTAGTCTTTGGTTTTGTCGGTATTCCAAATGCTAACCTTTCCGCCGTTTAAATCACATAAATTATTACACTCAAATTCCATTTTAATCTATGAAAAGGAGTTAAGAGATTTAATTTAGTTATTAAGAAAAATAAAGGAGTATTTTATTCATAGAAAAAACTAAATAAGACAATTTAATCTTTATCTTATTTATACTTTATTTGATTGCTGAAAGAACGATAAGAAAAAAAAGAAGGTGAGGGAGTTTCATTTTTATGAGTCAACACTGATAATGTCATTTTACATTATCCTCTAACGAGAATAATTGATTTTAACATATTAATTTAAAGCCTATTTATTACAAATTATTTGTGAAAAAATATATATTTGTCACAAATTTTATAAAAATGATAATATCAAGAAAAAAAACTGCTTCAAATAAGAAAATATTTTGAATAGTTTCACTCCAAAAATATTTTTCATAATAGATTATTTTAAAAAGTTTATATTTTCATTATATTTATAAAAAAATAAAATAGGTTACGCTTTTTATTTTTTATTTTTATATAAGTCTCTAAATACCCCTCTAAAAAAAGTCTCTAAAAACCAATCTCAAATTATTAAACATCAAAATTATTTTTTTATATTATATAATAATCGGACCTTTAATATATTTCACTGTAATTAAATTAAAAAAAAAACAAATAATAATAATCTCCCTTCAATAAAACATACTAAACAAAGATAAGAGTTATTTAGCTAATTACCAGTTAGAATTATTTTGAGGTTTTTATTTTTTGACGTCTAATTTTTTTTTTAATTTTAATTTAATTAAAATGTGTTAAATTGATGTATCAAAAAACATAATTCTTATTGGATGATAATGTTAAATAGTTTTACATTCTCAATGTATGTATAAATTAAACTCTAAGATAAAATGAAAAGAAATATGTATAGTTATAAAATGACATAAATGTCATTGACGAAAAATTAGAAAATATAAAGAGTATTAAAATATAATGTTCATAGATTATTAAATTTAAATATTTTCAATGATTGTTAAGGAATTTATTTTACATAAATATTTATTCTCTTTGTTTTACTTTATAATTTTTTTATTTATTTATAGTAAAATAAAATTTTTATTTTATTTTTATTACATTTTTTTCTGAAAAATATTTATGTCATTTTATAAATACATGTTTTTTTTATATTATCATTTTTTTTTCAATTTCTTTTATACTAAATTATTAAATAATCAACTTATTTTTATTCCTTTTCACTTTATTTTTCTTCATCTTTTTTCATCAACCAAATAAAGTGTAAAGAAGTCAAAAACTAAATGTTTCTAGTTTAATTTTTTATAGACTAAAAGTTACTTTTATTTTTCTTAAGAACTAAATGAATCTTTACTCAAAATATTTTGAGTCTTGTTAAAGTGTGCTATAAAACCATTGCTTAAGAATTTCAAATAAAATAATTATTTATCAAAACAAGTCAAATATTTTAATTTCTAATACATTGAATATACAATTTTTAATAAAAAAAAAGTTACTATTTTATTCTTTTAAACAATGCCCTTAATACACTCATTAACATTATCACATTTTATATAAAGCATTTTAGTAAACTAATTTATTATTGCCATAAACAATGATATTTACAACTTTATTAAGTGCTGTGGCAATATGTGGGCATAAAATGCAAGTAATTTCAATATCGGAATTAATTGTACTGATTAAGTAGAATACTTTATTATATTTATTAATCACCTATTTTACGTACTTAACCACTTACATATAAAACAATGTAATTAATTATTTATTTGAAATGTGTTAAATCAAACAAAATATGTTTTAAAATTTTATGTCAAATCAAAATAACACAACACATAACGGAAATGAAAATAAGTGTTAGGCCTATATAAACTCAATCTACTCAAAACAACTTCTCTTTTTAAATAATTTTCATATTCTTATTGTTTTTAAAAGTTGTAACAAATGAATTAAAGTTTTTAAAAATATTTAGAGACATAATTAGTGACCAAATATTTAATAAAAATAACAATTTAAATCACAAATTTCGTCTATAAATCAATCGCTAATGACATAGTAAATTTATTCAAAGTGGTTGCTAAATCAGCCTCAAACTTTAGTCACTAATTCAATCACAAAAATCGGTCACAAAATTGGTCACAAAATTCGGTTGATGATTTGGTTGCAACAACTAGTGACTAACAATTTACCTACTGATTTAAATTGATCACTAAATCGATTGCTATTGAATTTAGTGACCGACTTTCTTTATATAATGACCAAAAATTAATATCTAAAAGTGTTTTTTTAGCAGTGAAAGGCTATAACAAAGACACCGTAAATCATTTAAACAAGAACATGGTATGTTTCCAATATTAAAATTTGAAGAATTTATGTCATCAATATTTTTTAAAATTTTTAATGTACACCCATCAATAATTTTGCACTTCTAGTAGTGACCTACCGATCCGATTAGTGACCCAATGATTAATGCCTTGACCAGATCCATCGTGGATTCGAGTTTTAAAACAGCATATGTATAAATATTAGAGAAAGTTAATTAAACTACAAATAATATAGATGTTATGATGCCACTAACCAATCAAATGGTCTCTCACAAAGTAGTATATTAGTTTTACATTGGATCCTGAAAAGTAACAGATTAACATTTTAGCATTAGCGGTCAAAGTCTTTAGCAAAAGCATATGTCAATTTTCAACATTTATTTGACCATATTTATAAAGTGTGCAAAAAGGTAGTTGGAGTTGGGTTTGACTCAAATCTTCTTCATGAGTGAAGAGCTCCTCACTACTAATCACTATCGTAATCGAGGGGGTGACAAGTTAGTTATTGAGTAGGTGTTTGACGGCAGAAAAATTATCAACATTTTAATAAGATATGCTCCTGTTCCTTCCTATCAAAGTAATTTATATATCCACAAAACAACAAATAATTCCTTTTTCTTTGGTCAAAAAGGAAAATATTGAAAAAAAATTAATACACATGTAACTATCTTCAACTTTTTTTTTTAACTATTAAAGGACTCTATAGATGCTTTTTATAATAAAAGGAATCAAAGTTTTTCACAAGCAGACCATGTGAATAAGAGGAACATAAAACCAAAAAAAAGGTGGGGGAGCTTAGAGAATAGTAAGTCGATGTCAAATCTTGTTCATTTCAGGGTGTTAAAATAGTAGTATTGTTTTAGACATTTAATTAGTGTAGGTGCTTTATCATTGTAGTAGAACTAATTGAGCAAATGAAAGCCACCAATAATTATCATTAATTATTCCTTAATAGTGTCGGCTCAGGATAACTAATGTTGTTAGTTAGCTGAAGGTAAAAATGGAATCGGGGGGCAAAATGAACATAATTAAAGTGATGAGAGAACTAAAGTAACACACTTTTGTTCTCCTCATTAGTTATAAATAATTGTTCAGCCATAATCTTTTGAACAACATGAATTATGATTATTATATACTACAAACACTGGATTGTAATCTATAGAAATTTGATTGGTGGTATTAAAAAAAAATTGTCACATGGGACGTACTCACAAATATTTAAACACTTAAGTCAACGAGAGTTAGATGGAGTGAGATATATTTTTTATTATAATAAATTGTGTGCGTTAGCACACGAAATACACAACTCTTCATGTATTGAGAATTCTTTGATGATGTGTGTGTCATACTAATTAAATGGTCAAAATTATACATGGAGATACGCTCCACCGTAATACTAATTTACAAGATTTATCATGCAATAGATTGAGACACATTTAGTGCTCTTGAAATTCAGAATAATAACATAATCAATTTATCAAATATAAGAAACAGATGAAGGAGTAGTTGATAAGAAATTACAAATACTTTGATGAAATTGCTTTGATTAGAGATGAAAATAAACTGAATTAGATTTCGTAAAATTTAAATGTGTCTGCATAAAAAATATCAAGATCTAAAGTTGACTATAAATATGACATAGACATATTTCTAATGCTTGGTTTCGTCTATTTAAAAGTTTATATTATATAAAATATTAATCTACTCAACTACACTATTTTATATTTATATAATCAAATAAATAATTTAACATATCTTTACCTATATCATAAAACTAATTTCATATGACATCATATTTAAATATTTTAATCTTTAATACTAACCTACATCTAACTTTTCATATATTTGAATGTATCCTATAAAATTAGGTCCTTTAACATATAGGTTCACAAGGAGGGAGGGTGTAGGACGTAAATAAAAAATCAACTGCAATTTAAAATAGAACCATTATCTGGGCCTCCTAAACCCATAGGAATGGGCCCCATAATTCTGGGCTACGATATTTCAGCCCAGTAAGTTTCCAAGCAAAAAAAAAAACATTGATAAACAGCGATGAACGTGCTTATAGAGAGATATTGGACGCGAAAGAGAAAGCGTAGAAACGCAGAAAGATGAGGAAATTCGATCCATGGCCTGTGTTCTTCAAGCGAGAATGGAAGAGAAACTGGCCTTTCCTAGTTGGATTCGGAGTCACCGGAGCAGTGATTACCAAGTTATCACTTGGTTTCACTGGTAATTTTCACTTCGTTTATTATTTTTCCCTCATTTCAAATCATTTGTTGCTGTTGTTTTTGAATTATGAATTTTGTTATGAATCTGATTTGTATCTTCGCAGAGGAGGATGCTAAAAATTCAAAATTCGTTCAAGCGCATAAGAGGTAATAATCCACTTACCAAACCCTAGAATTTTTTTGGCTGCGTTTCTATTTGTTATGGATGTGCATCTCGTGATTCAAATTGGTGAACATTGAACTTTTAACTCATCGGAGTTCAATACGTATATCTGGCAAAATAACAAATTGTTTAACGAGGGGGATCGAATTACATTGTGTAGCACTTAGATGTTGTTACACTGTTCAATACCTTTTTTGAAATTTTCATATAAAATTGAAATTATTTAATATTTTGAAATTTCATTTAAAATCAAAGGTTTTCAATAGAAGTGCTGAAGATGTAAATTTTGATGGATTTCAATAATATATTAAATGATTTCAAATTTACTTGAAAAGTTGCTGAGATAATCTATATGCTATATAAATTTACAATTCAACAGTGAATTTTAAAAAAATAAACTATGTATCTGCCAAAGTTATTGATTGGTGTAATACTATACTATTATACCAATGCAATTGTTCAGTTTGACCAATCAATGTAGTATCCAGCATCTGCCAAAGTTATTGGACAATCAATATAGTAGAACAATTGTTCAGTTCTTGTTCCTAAAGAGGAATAATAGTGGAATAATTTGATATTTTGGTTCTTGTTAACATGACTTCTGCTCAATTAACTTTGTTGGTTAGATATGGATGTCAATATTGTTTCATCATTTCATACTTCATTATTGACCATGAATTGATAGTTAAGTTAGTCTTCGACATTTTTTTTGGGCCCTCATATCAGTAGGCTCCTCCATCTCTATCTAATCTCAGCTCTTATTCCATTTACGTTCTTAAGGATACACTATAAATACTGGGCCCGTAAACCTGATTTATCATTCGAACCATATCGTGGATTATTATGAAACTCCCTTGTTGATGGATCAAATTATTTAATGCAAAGTTAATTTGTTAATTTAATATTATCTCTGACCGTTCACACAAAAATCAAACTATGAAATTTTTTTGATTTCATGGGTCTTGAAGTGTAGGAACCAATTTATGATAATCTAGTCCCAATTTACGATTAAAATGATCAGATGATAATGTAGGAACCAATTTAGGATAATATGATTTTTTTTGTTTGATATTATACTTTAGTTGAGGGGAAGGACTGGTAATATTTCTTCAAATGGTTTTTCCATGTACCAACGCTTGATATTCATTATCAAATTTTCACTGTCATACAAATTTATGGATTCTGTTTATAAGATATTATGTTCTTCCAATGTTTTCCAGGTGACTTCTGAAGGGAAGGATGGCTCTAGCTTTGCACGTCGAATTAGATGTAACAAGAGAGCTTTGCTTGGTTTAGTTTTACAAATTGAAATAACTGAAGGGAGATATTTTGTATACTCTTCATGTTCCTTTCCCCAAATTTCGTTTTTACATAAATGTTCTTGATAAATTCATACTTTGAAGTTCTGTTCTAAATCATTAGATTCATGTGTTTCATCATGAGATGTCTTTTGTTTTGGACTTTAACCTAGACATGGTCTTTAACTATTACTACTTCTAAAGTCACATAAAAGTGATTGTGATTTGTTGACGGTGTAATACTTTTTACACCACGAGGATATGAAAATTAATCTCTTAAACAAAACTAGATGCATTTTTGAAGTTTCACATAATGTTATTTGTGAAATGATGACAAAGCAAACTAAACCGGCATTATCATTTGAAATTGTTTGTATATTCTGGATGATGATATTAAATGGTTAGGAACTTCTTAATTATCATTCACTGATTCACGCCACCACTCATACTATTCTTCCTCCCTCATCCACTATTATATAACTCTTAGAGCATCCACCATTATTGGAGCTGTTACATGTGTAAGCCACGTGTAAGAACCGTATCTTATACAGATAGTGGTTGCCTAAAATTAAAAGTGATTTGCCACATGTAAGGGCCATATGTAAACCACATGTAAGGCTTAAGATTTAAGAGATATAAGACGAGTTGAAAGTGAGTAAGATGAGATACATTTAAAGGGTTACACTATTGGAGTTGAAAATTGTTGAAGGTTCCATTAAAAATGGGCAAGCAAATCCAATTGGGAACAATCATTAGCATTGTCGCGATCACAACATCATGGTTGCATATACTGTTCATTAACTTCCAACATTGTTACTCTTATTTAAATTGGTTTTACTAATTTTCTCCCCTCTCTCCACCCTTTTCCTATGCCTCCTACCTTCTCTGCTTGAATTGTAGGGTAGTGTTCCCTAGGAACTTAGACGATTTTGAATGCTTGTATGAGTGAAATTGAAAAGCCAATTTATTGAATGTTGCTTCGATTTCTTCTTTGGACAAGGTTTTATTGTAATGAGGATGTGTTTCTTTTTAGTTCAGTGTTTATTTTTCTACGCAGGGGTTAGTTATTTTTCTTGTGAGTAAATTTGTGAGTGATAGTGTTGGTAGAGGGGTGTAAAATGGAGCAGCAAATTGCAGCTACTTTCTGCATGAAGTACAAATAATGCTGAGATTGCTACTGTTGACTACCTTTGGGCATGAAGGAGTTGTATTACTTCGGGTTGTCTATATTTTGCAATGATGATAGATGTGGTGGTGTTCCTTTGCAGTTTGTTTAACTGTTAATGATATTAAGGCACTCTTTAACTCAATCATCACAGTGTTTGGTCTATAAACAATAATAAGACATATACTTTGTGCCTTGGCAGCCACCTTCTCAGAAGCTGTTTTGAGAACTCAGAGTTATCTGGTTATGTCAGTCTCATCAGTGATTCCTCTGGCAGTTGTGTGTGTTGTGGCTAATATTAATGCTAAATTACATGCTTGGAGTAATGGTTTTAAAGCTGTCTTTTGTGAATTTGATTTCGAAATTTCTCCCTACTTGATAGAGGAAGCGGTTTGTTACACTCATCCTTATGCTTCCATGATTTGACATATTAAGATCTTTCATGGCTGCCTTCTGAAACATGTGTTTTCAGCGTATAAAGATAACCGTTGTGCAGATTTGTTTCCTAAATTCTAGACCAACTTGGATTCTTAAAATGTAGACTAGAAATCCTTGTCCCCCTTTTCAGTCTAGTTCTCTTCTTGTATATGCTTTAGGAGTTATGACATATTTGAGCTAGATTGCAATCTCACAAAAGAGTGCTTTCGCCTTAATGTAAAACTTGGTCAATTTATCTTATTGTTATGTTTTGTGTAATATGTCATCCGAGGGAAAAGACTATTGTTGCATAATGTAAATTTTATTAAGCAATTAAAACCTCTGAAACAAAAGATGTAATATAAAGAAGACAATCATCAATTCAAAATGAGTCTACAGAATAAAAAACAAAACGATTGTTGCATTGATTTGCAAACAGATACTAATATACTATAAAGAACAAAAGAGCTAGTGGTAGAAGTGTAATTGAGATTAAAACTTTAATGATGTAAACAGGTGCTTAATATTTTACATTAATTCCGAACATACCAACTCCCTATCTTATTGGATGTTTTCTGAAAGTAAGAAAAGCACTAAAACATTGAAAAGACTAGAGGTTATCCTTTGCTTAGGATTATTACAGCTGGTTCACACTAAGCAGAACCATGCCAAAAGCCAAAAGCTGCAATACTATACAAATACAAATGTTAATTTGACTAAATTAAAACAAGTGGCAGTGACACACATGATAATATTAACAAAGAAACTAAATCATAATTTGGAAAAAGAATCCTAATTAGCATATCTAGAAAAATAAGGGTCATCACTCATAGGGAATAACATACTTTCTTCATCCATCACCCATAATGAGTCAGAGGAATTATACTCCCATGATGACGGAGGAATTATCACCTCTTCTGGCTGCTGCAAACTATTCTCTTCTGATATATCAATATCTTTCCATATATCATCCATTGAAAACTCTTGTTCATGTTCTTCTCCTACTATTTTAACTTGGCTTGATTTTGATCCTCCTGTGTCATAAAAACTTTCTTCCCCTGCTTTTTTGGAAGCATGAGAATCCATTGAATGGTGTTCTGTGGATGGAATTGATCCCCTCTTTTTTTCATGAGCCTTCTTCCTCATGTGAGTTCTCCAGTAATTCTTAATCTCATTGTCTGTTCTTCCTGGTAACTTTCTAGCAATTCTTGACCACCTGCTTGTTTCAAAGGATTAACTCTATCTATGATTAATTGTAAAAATGAATTAATTGTAAAAATGGAAAAGAAGAGTAATAAAAGAAAACAAACCTATTTCCCCATTTGGATTGAAGGTCAAGCACAAGGCGTTCTTCATGAGGAGACATTTTACCTCGTTTAAGACCAGGATGAAGATAATTAACCCAACGTAACCTACAACTCTTACCAGTTCTATTCAAACCTACAACAAAAAAAGGTGGTTAAACTTAAAAGGATGTTTCATGAATAAAGTAACATGTCCAAAATAAGCATTACCTATAATATTATTATACTGTCTCCCGCCACCTTCAAACCTGAAACCTTAGCTATAAAGTCCCATCTTCTGTCTCCAAATAATCCAACAAATGACACCAATTTGAAATCTTCTTCTTCTGTCCATGGTCCTTTTCGAAATTCCTCTTGTACCATCTTCCAAACCCAACTTCTTCAACTGGAATTTTTTCTTTTATTATTTACGGGAACCTATGTGGGTAGTGCTAGTAATTTATATACGACTTGCCACTTTCTTTTTATTTTTTATTAATAAGCAATTTTGCATATCCACCGTACATTTGGTCCGCATGTTCATTCAATCAATTCCTATTGCTATTGGTAATTCGGAAAGACGTAGACCCCATGTTATATTTGAATTTGAGAGAATGAATCTCACTCGTAAATAATATTATTCATCATTAAATAAATTATTTTTATGAGTGATTATAATATTAACTATTAATTTATTTATTTTATTAGTTTTTTATTTTAGATAAATTAAATCAATTACATTTATATGAAAATATATGATCGATTTCTTTTGAATTATTTGAACTTCTATCTATTAAATTCAGCATTGATGAAACAGTTAATTTATAAATTGTTTTTAGTTTTTTTTTTCTTCCTAACTTAAATAAAACAACTTGTAAACCGAGAGAATCATCATTTTGTCTCTGAAATCACAACTTTCAAACTTGCAAAACAATTATTTGATTTCTTGAATTAAAAATGTCAATTAGTTTAATAATTTATTGAATTTAGTTAACATAATTTACTGAAATTTACTTCTAAGAGTTCAAATTGTTATTTCATAAATTTGTAAGATTAAATTGTGGGACTTTTATAATTTTTATTATCAATGTGTTAATTAACTCTTGTTTAGGATTTAAGAGGGTCCCTTAAAAAAAGGAATTAAGAGGGAGGGGGAGGGAAGGACACGAGGGAAGAGAAAGAGGGGGGTCGTCTTCTATGATTTAGTTTATGTTTGATTTCACATTTGGAGTATTCGAAATTGATTTGGGAGGTGTAAAATTGATTATGATATAGTTGGTTGTAAGTATAATTTATTTTGTTTCTAAAATTGATTCTAACTGAAAGTTTTAATTTATAGTTTTTGAGTCTATACGTGATTTTTATAATTAAATTTATCATTCAATTCACTTTTACGTAAATATATCTAAACATAAATCATTTACATTCAATTTACTTTTATGCAAAAATAATTTTAGAAATTCAAAATATTTTTTTGGTATCGCAAAATCGAACATGCACTTAGAAAGGGAAGAATAATATGGTTACAATTGATTATTTTTTTTTTAGTTTTAAAATTATTATAAAGAGATGAAAATAATTTGGAGAATATGTTAAAGTGGGAGAAGGTTTGTCTTCCACATGAGAAAGGGGGTTTGGGGGCTTGTAGGTTAAGAGATTGTAACTATGTTTTATTAGATAAATTTTATTAGGTAAATTAGTAAATAGGATTGACGTTTGAAAACAGATCAACAAGGTTTATTGTTTAAAATTTTGTCACATAAGTATGGGTTTGGTAGATATGGTGACCTTTGTACATCAAATAAGGTGTCGAATTGGTGAAAGACATAACTTCATTGTGTGAGGAGGGAGAATCTTGTGTTAAAATGTAATGTCTTGTTGGAAATAATTGTTTTCTAGGAAATTACAATAAATAGATGGATTTGGAAGCATAACTTTGATGATATTTATTCTATAAAGTGTGCTTATCAAGTTTTAGCATATACTTTAATTAATGTATCATGTTAACGATGTTTCTTGGTGGTGATTCAATGCTAAATCAAAAGGATTCATAGCTTCAATCGATGGTGGTAATACCTTGTAGAATGTCTTGTCATTTTGTAATTTGTTTTATTGACTCCTCTTGCCTTGTTTCGTTGTATTTTATAGCATGATATTGTTTAGACGTTTTATCCGCTTGTATTTAAATTGTTTTTTTTTTATTCATGGTACACCTTGTACAACAAATAAGTTTTTTCCTTTCTTATATTTATATATATTTTGACTTCTAAAAAAATATTCCTCCAGAAAAATCTCTAAGACATTTTTTTAATTCATCTCTATGTGAAAATATTTTAGTTTTTATATATGGAAAGAAATAAACTCTTATAAAATAATATCACATATATACTTCTATTTATCTTTTGTCATTCATTCTAAAATCTTCCCCTACATTTTCTTTTTATAATTTTAATTTAGACATTAAAATTTATTAAAATACATATAAGAAGATTTACATTTATCTCTGCTTAATTATACACTACGCCAAAAATGACATTTTATAGCGCGTCTTTTATAGCGCTTATTAAATACAAGCGCTGTTGTATGATATTTTAAAAATAACGGAGGATACAACAGCGCTTTTTTGACAAGCGCTGTAAAAAAAGCGTTGTAAAAGACTTTGATTTCACATAATTAAAGGACCTATTAGAGCGCTTTTTGGAAAAGCGCTGTAAAAAGGTTTTTAAAAAAAATAAGGAGGTCTTTTACAGCGCTTTTGGACAAGCGCTTTAAAAAGTCTGTAAAAAAGCGCTGTAATAGACTTTCAAAAAATAAAATAAGGAGGTCTTTTACAGCGCTCTTTAAAAAAACGCTGTAATAGGCTTTTAAAAGTAAAATAAGGAGGTCTTTTACAGCGCTCTTTACAAAAAGCGTTGTAATAGGCTTTTAAAAAATAAAATAACAAGGTCTTTTACAGCGCTTTTTAAAAAAAGCGCTGTAATAGGCTTTTAAAAAGTAAAATAAGGAGGTCTTTTACAGCGCTCTTTAAAAAAAAGCGTTGTAATAGGCTTTAAAAAAATAAAATAAGAAGGTCTTTTACAGCGTTTTTTAAAAAAAGCGCTGTAATAGGCTTTAAAAGTAAAATAAGGAGGTCTTTTATAGCACTTTTAAAAAAAGCGTTGTAATAGGCTTTTAAAAGTAAAATATAACAGTAAGTCGCTTCAGTTTCCTCTTTATTACATAAACTTCACTACACTTCAGTGTCCTTCTCCTCTTCATTATCCTTCTCATTGCGAACCCTAATGTCCTACGAACCATATTGTTAACCATCTCCATTGCAAATCATCTCCATATTTGTTACTATCCCTACGAACATTATTACATACTCTTCTCAATGAGAACCCTACTTTGTCCTACGAACCGTTCGTATTTCTGCGCATTCTCGCTGTTTCTTCTTAAACGAAACCGTAACCCTATGAACTCTACGTATTTCTTCGCACTCTTCAGGTATTGTATTCATTTATTCATTTATTTCTTATATATATATATATATATATATATATATATAATGTGTTTGTTAATGCTAATAATCATATTTATTTGATAGTGTTTTACAAGTTTTCCGAGCTCAAATGGGTGCTACAGTGTCGAAGCAAAAATCAAATAAATCACATGGATTCTAATAAAGGTTTGAAATGTATGGCTTTAAAATTTCATTAACAATCAATCCACAAATATTTATTGACTTATATGTTTTATTTTATAGTGCTCTCGTCAAACTAACAACATAGACTGCGGATATTGTATATTACGATTTATGAAGGAGATTGTTGTTATAATCCCAGAAAGAGATCTAATTGAAATAAAGGAATGCATATTACAGCGCTTTTTTTATTTTAAAGAGCGTTGTTGTATCTTTTTACAGCGCTGGATACTGCAGCGCTTAATTTTTTGAAAAAGCGCTGTAAATGGCTTAAAAAAAACGCTGTAAAATACCATTTTTTGGCGTAGTGATACTACTGTTTTTCTTGAGTTGTGCACTTGATAAACAAATGAATTGCTGCAATGGATTGATTATTTGATTTTGATCAATTTATTTATCAGATCCTCCGTATTTTATTGCCATGACATATTTCTCTAATTAATTATTGGTATCTTGAACTATAAGATTTTAAGATGAGGTGTGCTTGCAAAGTTCCTCAAGGGAACCAACATACATTTCCAAAAGAAAAAATTGAATCTGCGATAAAAATTAAATAATATATCTCTAATTTTATTGACAAAGTTAGAGATATATTGAAGTGAATAATTTTTTTAAAATTTATATTAATTTTATTTATTAATCAATAAATAATTTTTTTTAAAAGTGAATAAATTATTTATATTTCTGAAAATGATAAAAACGTCAAAACTATTTTTTTTTTCTTTCAGAAATGCATATACACTAGTTATTTAGTTTTTTTTATATAGTTCACCTTTAAAGAGTTTCATTAAAATAAAATAAATACACATTTTGAAAAATAAAATACACATATATTTTCACAAATTTTGATGGAATATTGCGTCCCTTGACTTCTGCAAGGGACATGGAAGAAAACAAAAGACAAAAATTTGAAGAAATAGTTGAAGTGGTTTACAGGCTCGATCATTTTTCTCTCTCATGTTTGATCATAAATCTAGCATTATAGTTTGTGTGTGGTGCCACCAACAAGAATTAATAGTGTGGTACGTAATATGTCGGGATTAGATTTTTAAATAATAGGATACTCCAAGTTGATGTATGCCTTCCACACAAACAATAGTACAAAAGTTAAAGGTTAAAAGTCCCACTTCACTTGCATACCTTTTTGTTTGCAAATTTAGTTTCTCCTGTACTTTCATGCAAAGATATTATTAGATAATTATTAATTTTATGCTATTAACTATATTATTCAGATCACACGTTTTAAAAGTTAGTTTTATCTTTTCATATAGTGTGATTTTTTTTGGTGGTTTAATCTTTTAATAATTTAAATATTGTATCTTCTAAGTAGTAGAAAATTAGTTAGCTGAATTTTATATCTCATACAAGATAAATACATACAGTTTCACATCTCTATTATTTATAGGAAAAGTTACTTTTACTCCATAGTCTTTCTTTAATTGTGATATTTGTTTTATTAGACTGCACTCTTATCTCTTCATTTTAATTTTATTCATTTAGATTTTTCAAGTAAGATTTTTAATTAGACAATGTTATTCATATTTGTTCCTTTAAGTTTTGGTTTAATCTCCAAAAAAATTACTTTTTCTATAAATTTATTATATTGCAAATGATTAGTGATACTTGTTAGCTTCAACATATTTGGAATGTCAATTTTATTATGTGATACTTTGTACGTACTCTAATTTTTTGCTTCAAAAAATATTATGAAACAATCATTTAATTTAATATGATATTAATATTGATATTTTTGTGTGTAAATTTATATAGATGAATAAGTCATCATATATGTTTAATATTCGAATCCTGTAATATATATATATATATATATATATATATATATATATATATATAATTAAATTACATTCAAAAAGTTATATTAATTTAATAATATTTTATTAGATAAATGTTTTTCAAATTTTGACATTAATCGATAATCATTTTTTATGTCTTTATGATGTGTTAAGATCAACGTCAATGATGTAAATATATATAATATTAATTTTAATGTATCTAGATGATATAATAAATAATTATCGATTATTTTTAAATAAATATAATTTATATGATAATAACTTTCAATATAACAATTGATTTTAAAAAATATTAATCAGATACAATGTTATTAAATGAACTTAACTCTTGATTCCACCTCTTATATATATATATATATACTTTTTTCATTGCCAAAAAATATTTTTTTTAAATGGGCCATGTTAATCAATCATTCAATCCATATATAGAATTGAATAAGTCAGCATAGCTTTTTGGCTTTGGTGATCAATCCAGGCAAGGTTTTAGTGACCCAAAATAACAAGGTCGCATTCAGAGTCTTAGTGGAAGAAAAACAAGAAATTTTTACAATTCTAATTGGATACACAATTCAGGCCTGCTTCTTTGTGATTTGACAATGCTACAAATATGAAATTAAGAACATTTTTTTGAACCACAATTAAACATGATAAGCAGATATACAAAGTGGAATGTTGCATCATCTGTCTGGGTTTATACTAACACACTAAATATGTTTGTGGTGGTGAGTAATGGTATATAAAGTTTTTAAGATAATGATAAGATTATATTATAAAAAATAAACTGTGCTTACGACATCATTGAAAATATAAGATAATTTAAGTATATAAATTTATAACTGATCCTTTGAATTCCAACCCATAATTTTAACCAAGTTCATCTAGTTGCCTATAAAAAACTAGTTTCCACTAGAATAATTAAACAAATTCGAATTGATATCAATTTTTCTTTTAATCCTCGGATACCTTTATTAATTCGTGTTAAATAAAATTAATTATTTATTTTAAACATTTTACTCGTATTAGCTATGACTTGAGTTTAAGTTTACAATTCTTTGTCGATAGAATACTACTAAATTTTATCACAAATTTTAGTTGAAATTGGTCGTCAAATTGAATATTATAGGGTCTACTTGTTACCGATTATAAAAAATAAAATAAAAATTAATATTAATTTAGATATAGCGTTTTTAGAGATTTTTAAGAAATGGGAAAATTATTTTGTTATTGTAACGCTATTTTGTAGCGGTTTACTATAATAAAAGTTATTTTGAGTAAAAAATAATATACAATTTTTTATATGATTATTCATTTTGCAAAGATGATTATGTGAAATATACAGTTTATTTTTTAATGTTTTTTTAAATTTCTAGCTCATGTTATTTTATTTTTTAATTTCCAACTCAGTTTTTATAACTTTTTTAAATAATTGGCAACTCCTTTTTTTTATAAGATTGTCACTTCATTTTTATTTTTATTTTTATTTCTTTAAAAAAGTTATCCAATGTTCTATTTTGTTGGCAATTTTTTTTTAAATTAAATACTTAAATATAATTTTAATCCTTTATATTTTACTTAATATTTGTCATGGTCTTTTATATTTTTTTTTAATTCATTTTTATCATTTATCTTTTGTTTTAGTCATTTATATTTTACTTAATAATTGTTTCAGTCTTTTATTTTTTCACAAAAACATACAAAATTGTCTTTTAATTAATGACTAAAATGAATATTACGTAAAAAATAAATATATTGTATATTCCATATAAATGAATTAAAAAAAAAAAGATAAATGACCAAAATAAATAGTAGATAAATGATTAAAATTATATTTTAACCCGATTTAAAAAAATGAAGTGACAATATTTAAAAAAATGAATTGATTTATTTTTTAAAAAATAAAACAAATGAGTTGTATATTCCACATAATCATAAAATAGATATATTGTCATGTGAGTGTTGACCGAGTCAAAATTAATGTGGCAACTATTTGTTAAATGAGCTAAATTTTCAATTTTCAAACTAAATAAGTTATAGTAAATTTAGTCAATTGAAAACCAAAAATACATTTTAACTCTTTTAAAAAAAATAAGTTATAGTAAACAATATTAAATACATTAGTTAATTATACTAATTAGTCACACTAATTAGTTAAATATACTATTAATTATTCTTTTCATTAACTATATAAGTCTTAATACCCTTTAATGTAATTGATTTTCATTATCAATATAAATTTCATATTATACTTTTATCTTATCAATAAATTTTATCACATTATACTTTTATCTTATCAATAATTTGTATCACGAATAATAATAATAATAATAATAATAATAATAATAATAATAATAATAATAATAATAATAATAATAATAATAATAATAATAATAATAATATGGCTTGGGAATAAAAACAAAATAATAAATATAATATCAAAGTTGATTTAGTTAGCTATATTCTTAATTTCTCAAAAATAATTTGAGAAAATTTTGTTTAAAAATTCATTTATTTGATTTATTTTTATTTTTCGAGGTTTTCTACGAAAGATTGAATCTCTATTTTTCTTTTCCATTTCTTTCCATATGAAAATTCAAGAAATTCCATCTAATTGTTATTTATTTCTCTCATACTTTCCAAATATATATATGTTAGATTCATTAACTAGTTCATTTTTTTACTTTCAAGTAAAATAAACTAACATCTTAATTATGGAGAAGTAGAGAATTTCATATTCAAACCAAATTTTATATACAATATTTTTTACCTGCATTTATGAACTTAATTGTTCTTCTTATTGATTATATAAATATAAATCTTTTTTACCTTTTGGTGTAATTGATTCACTTTACCATTACAATTTTCATTTTATCTACCATTGTGTGTAGATTTTTTTACTATTTTCTCTACAAAGAAAAAAATCAATACAATTTTCATATTATAATAATCTATCTTTTTATATCACAATGACTTCTATGAACAATAATATTAATAAGCGGACCTTAATATAGCCAAAAAAATATTTTGATGGGGACGTGGATGGCACCATTTTGTGGGCATAGCACTAAATTTTATCTTGTGGGAGCTTTCTCTACCATCAGAATTTTTTAGAAGTTAATGGAATGTGGTCCCGTTTGATGTGAGCTCATATAATCACAAGGACAGAGTAACGACGACAATATGCAAAAGAAAATTGAACATTAATCATGACTTACACAACAACACATATCCATGACTAAGACAATTTTAATATCAAATTTTTATAGTATGTATTAATATTTTAGCAAAACTACTAAATTTATTATTAAAAATTATATTTTGATATTTTAAAATATAAAATTCTATATTAAATTAATATATTTGATTTTGTAACAATGATATAATTAGTTGAAATTAAGTAATCAAATTTAAATAAATCATGAATTTTAATTAAAAATAAATTGTATGAAAAAATTCTAAATTTGAATAGAATATCTTTTAGTCAAACTTTACTTATTTTTAGTCAATCTTTAAATTATTAGAATCTCATTTCTCAAAATTTAATAACTAAAATAAACAAATAATAAAATTAAATAATTTAATATTTATATAGATAATAATTTTACTTAAGATTTTATTAATTTTAGTTTTAAAATATATATTAAAACATGAATCATTTTTATTAATTGTAAATTTTGTTAGGCCTTAATCCAAGATTGAATTGGTGGTAT
Source organism: Cicer arietinum (assembly GCF_000331145.2). Taxonomy (NCBI): domain Eukaryota; kingdom Viridiplantae; phylum Streptophyta; class Magnoliopsida; order Fabales; family Fabaceae; genus Cicer; species Cicer arietinum. Next base: position 51,340,518 of record NC_021160.2, read on the forward strand.
TACCATTGAACCAAACTTTTGTTTACTTCATAAAAGCATAATGCTTGTCAACAAAAAAATCATAATGGTCCCTGATTAATAACTTCCTCAAATATTTCTTTTTGTATTTGCATGTGGCCAAGACTTGATATCTTGACGTTATCACAATGAAGGAGGGGAGTGAGCCGACAAGCTCCCACAAATTTTATTGGTTCTTTTAAATTATGGATTATATATAATAAGTTATTTATTAATTAATTTTCATATAAAAATATAGTTAATTATTTATTTTGTTAATTATTTTAATTTTTAAGTATATTTTTTATTAATTAGTTTAGTTTTCAGAAATATCTTTTTATAGTCAATTTGATTTTTAAAATTACTAACTGAAAAAAAAATTTGATGATAGATTTATTTTAATTCATTTAAGACTATATTAATAGTATTTCATACATTTAAAAAACTAAAATAGCATTTTATTTTATATAATATTATAGATTTATTCAAGGTTAACTCCGCTTTAAATATAATAGGGGATGCGATATAGTTATCTATAATTTGATCCTAATATAAATCATTTTCTCTCACACATATGATAGATTTGTATTATCTTAATTTTTTTTTACCAAAAAAGTATTTCATCCATACTAAATAAAAATAGTTAATTAAATTTAATAATTAAGAAAATAAAAAAAGTTAATAATATACATAAAAATTGTAAAAATCAACAAAAAATAACCTAATCAAATTAATTCTTCTATCGGGTCAATGATAAAAAAATAATTTGAGATTCAAAATCTTAAATGTTATCCATTTTTAAAAAATAATATTTATTGATATTCGTTTATATCAACTATAAATAGTCTTTGACATGACCAATTTAATTATTTATTTACAAGTCATTTGTAAACCTTAGCGGTAACTTTCATAAATCTCTTGCTCAAAATAAATTAGTCATATGTCTTTGTAAACATCACACCTAAATGAAAAAGCAAATATCGACATACCACGACGACGAATAAATCAACGTCAAACTCAGACAATAAAATCATAAATAAGATAAATAAAAAATTATGTGAAAAACTAATTTAAATAAAATAAAATAAAAAAATTTTAGATCAAAAATAATCCTAAACTACCCCTAAAAAGTAATTTTAATCCATCCATTGAAACCTTCCTTTAGATTATCTTAATCTAATGGCACGATAATATATAGAATATGAAAAGATAATGGTATTTAATGTTGGCTTTCTCAAATCTCAATGAGTAAAATAATGGTGTTTTGGAAGTGTGGTGGCATGATATGAAACGGAAGAAAGGTGGAGGCACGTAGAATTAAGGAAAAGAATTAAGGGTTCACCTTTTCATGTCATGCTTGATTGGTTTACCACAAATAGGTTGGCCATTACTAATTTGGAAATGTGTATGCACATTAATTATTGTCTCCTCAATCTACGGATACCTTGCACTCGCACCCACATACAGTATCTTGCTCATTCTTCTTTTTTTTTTTTTGAAAAGACATTTCATGTTAATTATGTGCGGATGTGTGATGGTATTTGAAGATTTAAAAGCTAAGGCTCCATTTAGACATATCAATGATACTTATTCCATATTTATTTGTGATAAAATAAAGGTACACAATTTGAATCACAAACTAAATTTACAACATGTTATACTTTGAAGGATTAAAATAGTAATTTATTTTAAAACAAATAATTTTTTTAATTTTTAATATAATATTAATTATATGTTTCTATACATACTTTTTAATTAATACTACATATAATATATTTAATTTAATATTTTTCACTTACATTAATAATAATGTGAATAGAACCTTGATAGATATTGAATTGAGAGTCGTTCATTTGTAATTGAATTGACCATGATGAACGTAAATTTAATATTTACTCCCACATCTAACGTGAGTCACAGGTTCAATTTTTACGTTATAATCCTTTTTATGACTTTAGTAGGTTATTTTTCATATTTTTTTTATTAAATCAACCAAACTAAAGACTAAAATAGACGATTACCTAACTCAACTCAACCCAAACTAAAAAAAAAAAAAAAAACTAAGGTATTGTAAGTTTGCTTCTATTTTTCTACCCTTTTATTTCACTCTAACACAACACACTAGTTCAACCATCCTAGCCTTGCGATATGTGTTTCCACTACTTTTGTTAAGGTATAAGAGTTGGGTTAAAGATATCAATATAAGAATTGGACTCAGGATCCATGTTAGGCGTAATAATGCGTATTGAACTTTTATCATGGAGTTGCCTATTTAACATGCATCGTATCATGACCGAATTTATGATTTATGGACTTTTGGATGTAAATATTTATTTGTATATCCTCATCTTTTCACCTAGTGTTTTGGGTGAGATCCAAATTCATTTAACAATATATAATAATTCTTTTAAATATTATATTATTAAAATATAATAAAATAATATAAAAATAATATTATTTTATTGAAAAGTGATTAAAATTTAAAATATTAAATTAAATGAATATATATATATATAGATAAAAGTAAAAAATAAAAATTTAATTAGCAAATCAACACTTTTCAATATCGGAAAAAACTTAAATCTACACTCTATCAAAGCAATTTTTCTTCCTTATAGCCGGAGCGTGTCGGATGAATTTATAATATAGATATTTATTTTTTCTTTCCGATTATTTACTATGATGAGTAATTCAAACTTAAAAAAAGTTTTTTTTTTTGTGTGTGTGTGAATCCATGTGTCTCCTCTTACCAAAATAAAATCTTTTTTCTAGCTAGCCATGGAGTAGTAGACTAGCTAGTGACTTCTACTACACCCTTTTATGTTGGTTGATAAAATAGAAAGCCACTTATAAGGTGTTTGATACTGCAACTTGAAACATATCCAACATCACTTATAAGGTGCTTGCTTTGCACTTTCCAATACTTAGTAAATTAATGGTGAAGGAGAAAAAAAGGATTGGCCTTGATGGAGTGTCCTCAATTCATTTGCCCAAAAAAATATATTCTTATTCTTGAAGGTGATTCGAGTTTCTCTTTTTTGCAAAAAAAATTAGAGATCGAATTTTAATGCATTCATTTATTGTGTGAGATTACGCTATCAGGTTATTTGCGATATAGATTGAGATCGAATAATTCAAAATTTGAAATTGATAATTTTATTTAAATACAAAAAATAAAATATATATTTTATGAATTGTCTAAACTAAATCTAACGATCACAAATTATTTGACCGCACAACTGTAGCCATTATGTGACAGTGACAACACATAATCCAAATTGAAATATTAGTGTGGTTAGTTTGTTAGGACATCCCCAGTATAAATATTTCTCTTATATAATTAGTACCAAACTAAATAAACACTTTCATTGTATAATCTAATTTTATGGTGTTTATAGAAGCATAATTAATCTCTCTTCATTTTTTGTGAATTCTATTCAATAAATTTTGTTGAAATAAATAAATTACTGATATTGAAACGTATCGATATAAAGTTATTAACAAAACTCATTTAATAATTTTTCTTGTGGGTGTAATTAAGTGATAACATTAAAATGAGTTCACATACCATTGAAGTACACGAATGAGAGAAAACTCCATAGTAAATAGTCTTCAAGATATATATAAAAAATTGTTAACCAAAAAAATCAACTTAATGCTCATTTAATAATCCTTCTTAACGCTCTTTCAGCATGTCAACTTATATTAATACGCTACACCTTCTACCATTGTATGTTTACATAATTAATTTTTTTTAGGCAGTATACTTAATAATTGATGGATAGCACACGACTCTTTAATCATATTATATGGCTTTTTGTTAATGGATAGCACCCGTAACTTATCATGGACATTTGTGGATGGTCCCAAAAGAAATCACTAGACAAATTAAGTTCAAAAGTTAAAATTAAAAACTATATATTTCACTAAAAAGGATCACATATAGATCATATCATAGTAGAATTAGAAATATTTAACCGTTAAAATATTACATACGTCATCATGATCTGCCATACCCTCTAGACTGTATTTGTACTTAATCATATAATTATGGGAGATTTGGTCGTAGATGAATATATGCTTCTGTTGTCACTTGATGGTTGATATATATATAGAAGATCAACATTAAAGTTACTATCGTATAGAATATTTCTACAAAATTTTAATATTATATCATTTTCTATGTAAGTAAGATAAGTCAAGATTAATATTAATGGAGTGATTGAGGGGACTTTGTTTGCAGAATATATAAAAGGAGGAAGAAAGGTACAAATCTATACGATCAAAATACTATGCTATATGAAGAATATATTTATCGAAGTATGATGGAAATTAATTTTATTTTGGTTAGTTTTTGGAAATTTTTTATTTCTCATTGAAAACTATGTTAACGATTAAGTGGTAGGTTGGATTTGGATTTTAAAATTTTAAAGTTAAAATTGATTTATGTTTTATTTCTAGAGAACGAAAAAATAAAATAAAAATTCTATCAGAATGAGTTTTTATTCCAATATTTACGAAACCAAAAATTGAGATGAATACGAGGAATAATATTGTCATGTTTGAATAATATTCAAGCAAAGTTTCCATGACAAAGATTATATTGTAAAAAAAGTAATATAATTTGCATTCCTAAATATCCATGATATGCGTGAGAATGATTAAGGTTGTGTTACTATCCATCAATTATCGTGTACAAAGGATTTGTTGTAGTTATAAAAAAGTACTTGCACTAAATTATAGGTGATAAAAAAAACGTATAATTGAGTAGATTACAAGTGATTGTATATGTTTATAAAGTCACGCATGTTATTATTCTTTTTCTAACCCCATCATCACCATGTGTCCTGCATTCTCATAAAGAGATGTCACTCTCTTTTCAACTATCGTCACCAATCAACTTCTCTATTCTCGCTTATTAACCTTTTCTTTTTTTTTTTCAACGGGGATTTTTAATTAGATTAGATTCAGGGATGGAGCTAGGAATTAAGCGGAAGGGAACTAAATAGGGGTGTACGTGGGTTGAGTTAGGATAGTTTTGACAAAATTCGATATCCGACTCAATAGATTATGTTTGGGTTGATTAAGTTCTAAACTCATATTTTTTTCATTTAATTTGAACCGATCCGACCCAATTAAGAACGAGTTGGGTTGTGTTGGGTTGACGGGTTATACATAAATAATAATTTGTTCTTTATTTTACGGAAAAATATATTAAATGAAAATATATTTAATACTTGAAATTTTTATTTGTTAATTTGATTTTATTGAAAATTTCAAAATTTGAAATTTCTGATACATAATTTCTTTTTTTATTTTATTTTTTTAAAATAGTTTTTAAATTTTTTTTTAGAAGTAGAGATGAAAGTATTTGAGACATTTTATCATTTGACCTTTGTTAGTACATCAAATTAAACCCTAAAGAGTTACAAACTGAATTCTTAAAATCAATAAATCACAATACTCTAATACCACAATTTAATAGTTTAGCCTAACAAAATTTGGAGCCCTCCCTAATTGAGACATACTAATGTTTTGCACATGTTAATTGTAGGTCTTGTAATAGACTATATTATAAATATATTAAACAATATATTTTACGTTGTACTTTATTTTGTAATAAAATATATTATTTATTAATATGTCTATTTCACACTTTAGCTGCAAAATAATTGAAACTTGAAATAATTTAAAATTTCCGATAATTATATTTTAATATTAGAAATTTTAAAAATGATTATTTTGGTTAAAACTATCGGATATTTTAAATTTTTGGTTGAAAATAATTCTCAGAAATTTCATTTTCGAAATTTTCGATATTTAAATATAACTACCGAAAATTTAATTCTTAAAATTTCCGATTAGAGAAATTTAAAGAAAAAAAATTAATTTTTTTGGAAATTTGATAATATAGAAATATAATCAAAAAAATCCTAATTTATTTTCATTTTTATTATTCACTTAAGGGTATTTTAGCAAGTTGAAAAAGAAAAATTATAAATAAAGAAGTACAAATCAAATTGTGGAAGTACAAAATTTAATTTTCCTTTAGCTGGTATTAAGGGCCTAGTTGGCCTAATATTTGCAAAAGAAAGCCCAATATAGTTGTAGAGGGGCAATGGGCCACAATATAGTTAAGCATACCTTTCAACAACAAAAAAAGTAAGGCATACCAAATTGCTAATTCACTGTGCATAGTTTTTTTTTTAAAAATAAAATCGTTGTGTATAGCTTGATTCTATTTTTGGTGTTTTTCTATGCGTTCAAATATTGAATTGATCAATTTAGACTTTGAATTGACATCTAAACAAAAATTTAATTTAAAAAAATATATAATAGATGGAAAGAGATTCATCTATTTTTTATAGTCTAATTCTTTTAAAGAATCCAATATTATGGACTAATTCGCATAGTTCAGTTCAAATAATCTTTTGAAAATCATTGTATATCCTCAAGAGTTGAAAACCTTTACATTTTAGACAAAAGAAATTTTTTGATAAAATTGTATATCGTAAACATGATATTTACAATTACTACTTGTTCTCTGAAAAATATGTAATTGCAAATTTTACATTTGTAGTGTAATTTTTTAAGAGCATAAACTTTAAATTTATTGTGCAATTTTTAAAAAATTATGCACATCATCAATTCATACAATTTTTTTTTAAAATATAGTGCCATACATAAGTCGGGAGATAGTTTTAATCATTTTATGTGAGTTGGTTGTGTATATTATTATTATTATTAAAATTAAGATAACACCAAAAAATTCTTTGTAGCAGATTGAGCGAGAAAAAATACTGTTGTTGCATAAAAACGACTAATAAGTGGAATAGATATGTCGATTAGCCAGAGTTTAAAAGTTACATTTTTATTTCTCTTGTAAGCAAAATATGGCTAAAAATAAATTAAATAGTGATGACAATTGTGAACTAGTTGAGTGACAAATGTTAAAAGTCAATATTACATACACTAAGTTTTTATGTACATAAAAGTAAGATTTTTAGACTAATATACCGATTTTATGTACATGTGTTCCATTTATGTTAATTTTAAAAAATAATAATATTTTTTTTATAAATAAGATAATATATTTACCACTAAAAATATATATACAATTGTAAAATTTTTAATTTAAATGATAGAATATTTAATATAATAATGTCAATATTTTATCAATTTAATCAGAACTTAAAGATATTAACACGTTTTTTTATTTGACAAAAATATGTCAACAAATTATATGTATTTACTTTGATTCCATCTCATCTATTTTTTCTTATAAATTTCCTATTTTATTTTAAGTTATAATCAAAATATAAGTCGTTTTATCTTCATCATGATAAATTATATATTTTTAAAGCAAAAATGTGGTATAAAAATATCATATACTTTTAATTTTGACATCTCAAATTATTCAGTTTGATATATTATAAATTGTACATAAATAACATTAAATCTTAATATAAGATTGAACATCTTTGAACATAAATTATTGCATTTATATGTAAACTTTTAGCAGTGATTATATATTTTATTCATAAAAAAAATACAGATAAATAATATAAAAGAATTCTCATTAAATGGATCCTCTCACCAAAATAAAAAAGAGAGAGAGAAAGATATGTTAAAAAGAGAGAGAAAACATAAAAGATGAGAAAGATTAAAAAGTAGAGTGAAGGTTGGTGGAAGGATCTAAACCGGTATTCTCATTTCATTTGTCTTAGATTTATCTTACCTATTTCTCCTCTCATATAAAAACGTCTCTCTCTCTCTCTTGCTTTCTTTCTTCTTTTTTTTTTAATCTGTAAAACTATCTCTCTCTTTTTTTATGGAAAGGAAAAAATTAATTTTTTAATTTATATAATATAATGATTTACACTCGTTTTATAATTGATTTTTTTAATTGTTTTATAAAAGACTACTTTTATATAATTGAATTTTTAGATTAATATTAATGTCTTATAAAAAAGTTAATTGTAATATTAAATTTTTTATTAATTTATCCTTAAAACAAGACAATTAATTTATATTTTTGTCTTACAAAAAACAATATAACATAATTTGAGGTATATTGATAAAAAAATAATTAATTCGGGTAATAGTCAAAAGAAGTCTTGTAAAAAAACCAAGGAAAAATCTCAAACAAACGATATTGAATGATTATTTATAATTTTACAATGAAATAATAAAATCAAAAGTTAATATTTATTCTGTAAAATTGTATGAATTAAATCCCAAATAGTTTTACGCATAGTAATTAAATTGAATAAGGTCAATAATATATTTATATTTATACAATACAGAATTTTATGATAACCAAACCACTCTTATACTCTCATCAATAAAATTCTGTGGGAAAAAGCTTGAAGTGAATGAATCAAGAGAGGCAGAAGAGAGAAAGTCTCTTTAAGCTACGCATCTCTCTCTCTCTCTATTGACATGGTGATTACTCTTTTCTCTTCTCTTCCATATCATTTCATATCATTTCATATTCTTCATCACTTCACACATTGTCTTACTCTTAAACCAACCCACATGTTTTAATGTTGTTGTTTTTTTGCTTCAATTTTCCATCACTTTATTTTTTGTTCTTTCTACCTAAAGTTGTCTCCTTTATATATATTGCATGCTTTAAACAAATACTCATTCATCAAACTCTTCTCTGTAACTAACCATTATTGTTATAGCTATTTACCATCAAACATGTAACTGCCTATTATTCTCTAAGTCAGTGTTATTTATATGTATAATATATATTTCATGATTCATGATAGTGTGATGAATCTTTATTTTTGTTTTGTTTTTTCTCTTTGACCCTTGTAGACTTTTTCCCCTACAAATCCTGATTTGATTAAATTGTTGTGAGTTGTGATGGGTCCTGTGAGAGGAATTAAAAAGAGAAGAAAGCAAGATAAGAATGGTTCTGCTTCTGCTTCTGCTTCTGGGTCATCTGAGAAAGAGGGTCATGAAGATTGGTGGGAGGAATTGTCAAAGAGGATAAATGGTATTTATTTTTATTTTTTTTTAGTTTCATCACTGTATTATAATTGATGAACTTTTCATGTTTGATATTGCTTTTAATGATGAATGTGTTGGGTTTTTTTTCTTCATATTAACTTTACAAATTCTTAGTTTTGTTCCTCTTGTCATTGAAATTCTATATACACTGTATAACACATGTATTTTGTTATATAAGTTAAGGATCCCTAATTTGACTTTTTAGCTGATTGTCGTTCTGATCATGTTATCTTACCAATCGTTAAATATTTTATCAAGTATATAAATGCATTATGATTAGCCTTGATTAGGTTTGTGTATCACATAGTACATTGTTTTTTCTGTAGGCAAATGTTAGTTGTCAGTAATCAGGGTTTGAATCTTGAAACCTATTCTCAAATTCCTTCGGGTGTTCCAACTCAACGGGACTTGAGTTACGACTTGGGAACCACAAAGTACATTATTGAGGGTGTATGCTAAATTTCAAGATTGATGCTTTGTTCTTGATTGTGACTTGTCTGTGCTTTCTGCTTTATATGAGGTGTAATATCGGGTTTATAGTTCTATGGTATCCAAATGTTTCAATACTAAATAATTTTAATTTCATTAAGAAGGTTTTTATTGATGTTAAGTAGTTGATATAGTTTATGCATTGCTTTAATGCAATTCTGCTTTCCAATTATTAGAGTTCTTGCTTATAGAGAAGGAAGCTAAATTTTGCTATGACTGCAATTTTTTTACAGATTTTATGAGCTAGCTAATATAAACTAGTTGAATTAATATAATACTTCAGTTTGTTGGCTCAAAGTATTTTAGGCTACACATTATGTTATTTAGTTGTTCTGCTCAAGTGATTAATTTAAGCCCAAGTATAACAACCAGATTATTGCAATTTAGCGTGCATAGACTATTAGCTTTGGTGCGTAAAAGAAACAAAAGGTGAAAAAGGGAGACATTGATTGTACAGGAAGCATAACAGAACATATTTTAGCTTCATTGGATTTGATGTTATATAAAAAATATGTTTCTAGAAAATTTCTGTTAGTGGAAGAAAAAAAGTGCAGGAAAGTAGCAACTTGTGAAATATGCCGTCAATAGATTGCTCAAAACTGAGTTTGATTGAAAATCGTATTTTTACAACTTTATTGTTCGTAGGACAAAGATATCAACAATTTACTTGAAATACAATTTTCAGGCAGCAAAAAGCAATGCAGCTTCTGCTTTCTGTTTTTAGCTTTACGACATGATTTGATTGGCTTGTTTTTGGTGTAAAGTTGTTATTTACTAATTTGCATAGTGCTAGATACATTATTAATATAAGTTAGTGACGATGAACCATGGCTTTCAGTTCTTGATTCATTTCGTATTCTTTTTATCGATGAAATTTTATTCATGGTGTTCTGTTTATCTATACTGGTTTGATATTTGCTTATAGATTTTACTTGACTTGCTATATTCATGAGCTTTTCGTTCAGTACTCGGAGATAAACTACTACTATTCATCCTCATAATAGTTTTAAAATGATTCTTTCTTGTGACATATGATCATCACGGTGGCGTTAATCAAACCTTTTTAGTAGAATTACTTGATATTTAGTTCAATTTCTGCTATTTGAGTTAGTCACGACCAGTATTCTACTTCCATAGCTTGTGATTTAGTCTAATAATCAGTGTTAAGTTTAATTTTAGATGAATTGATAACTCATATTTTGGTAGATTTTGATTGACTACTTAAATAATTGCAAAATTAACTTCAAAGAACTTTTGAGAAACTTACCATTTTCGCAAGTAATTTGCTTTTGTTTTGAACTGAATGTGCCAAAAGGTTTAACAACTTACATTTCAAAATAGTGTCAGCCTCCATACATGATTATATAGGTTATAGAAAACAAATTGTAATATTGTATAGGTTATAGAACCATGAATCTTGTTAAATAACCTCTTAGGACTAGCCACTCACCTTTTTAGTAAAAATTTGGGATAAAAGTCAAACAAAAATACAAGCTAATACTATTTTATGCAGGTTGGTTATAACATGCTTTTGTTTAACTGGAACACAAATATCTCGTAAACTTTGGTGTTTTTTCGGTTGTGTGATCATTAGTGATATGCTAGTTTGTCTTATTCTTGGTTTAAGTTTATGAACATATTAGGAGACTTTCATAAGTTTGATACTGTGTTCTAGGATCATGTTATTTCTAGGAACATGAATTGGATATAATTCCATTTTCTGAAGTCTAGGATCAGACAAGGTTTTATCACAGCTACTCTCTAATCTTATAATGTAATTGATTATTTTATCATTGTAATTAATTGCTGCAACACAGGCATGTTATTGTCTTAAACTATGATAATAATTTAGTTGTATGCTTGTTTTTCTCTTACTGTGTTTTCTTCAAAATTGTGAATATATGGTTTCCATGAACCATTAGATATGTGTGTACGCTTTATGTGTTTATCTGGCATGTACCAGTTTTACTTTATTTACTGAAGTGCATTATGTCTACATTAATCTATTGCATTCTAAACAATAAACAAGCTGTATCCTACTCAATTGGTTTTTGTGATTTGATATTTTAGCAGTTTGTCCAGCCTCTATAGGCGTTAATCAAAACATAATGTGTAACATTTTTGTGTGTTTTGGTGTGTTTATCTCTCGCTTATTAGACCTTCCCTTGACCCCTTTTCTTGTTAGAGAAGGTGAAGTAAATTTTCTGTTCCTAGTCAATTCAATCTTTTATGCTGGTTGGCAGGTCTTCCGAAGTCTCCACCAAAGATCTCTAGAAAGACGTTTGAGTACATATGTTCACTTGTCAAGGATGACATGATGACAAAAGCCTCGCATTTTGTGTTCACAAACGGAAAGCCAATGTCATTATTTGATCAAGTGGCCGTGGCGCTGAGAAGATTAGGATCTGGTGACTCACTTGTCACAATTGGCGATTCATTCGGACTAAACCACTCAACTGTTTCGCAAGTCACATGGCGATTTGTGGAATCCATGGAAGAGAAAGGGCTTCATCACCTCCAATGGCCTTCAACACAAGACGAAATGAATTCAATCAAGTCAAAATTTGAGAAAATAAAAGGCTTCCCTAATTGTTGTGGCGCCGTTGATGTTACTCACATCACAATAAGTTTACCTGCATCTGAACATTCAAGTAATGTGTGGCTTGATCATAAGAACAATCATAGCATGGTTTTGCAAGCAATAGTTGATCCTGACATGAAGTTCCGTGACATAGTCACTGGATGGCCTGGTAAAATGGAGGACTCGGTGATATTCAAGAACTCGAATTTCAACAAACTTTGCGATAAAGGAGAGAGATTAAACGGAAAGAAACTAAAACTATCCGAAGGATCAGAAATAAGAGAATATATTGTCGGTGATTCGGGTTATCCTCTATTACCTTACCTTGTTGTCCCTTATGAAGAGAAAGAACTATCAAATTCAGAGACAAAAGCTAAGTTTAATAGGCTGCATTTGACAACAAGGATGGTAGCACAAAGAGCATTGACAAGGTTGAAGGAAATGTGGAGAATCATTCATGGAATTATGTGGAGGCCGGACAAACATCGATTGCCAAGGATTATTCTTGTTTGCTGCTTACTTCACAACATTGTTATTGATATGCAAGATGAAGTGGTTGATGAATTACTATGTTTGTATCATAATAATCATGACTCAGGGTACCATCAACTTATTTGTCAAGGTGTTGATGACAAGGGAGTGGCACTAAGAGAAAAATTGTCTCACTACTTGAATGGAAGGTTGGATTCATGAATTTTTTTTGTCCATTACTAGTGTTTGGTATAGCTTAAAAATTTAAGTGGAATTGAATCATTAAAAGATCCTAAGAAGACATATATCATACTATGATATAGTTGATTCTCTTTGATTTCTAGACTGTAAAGTGTTTGGATGATGCATGTGTACATTTTACCAAATTTTTATGGTTTAGGATAGGGTGAATGGTAAACTCACACAAACATAGATTTGTTGCTGAATAAAGATAATTGTCGATGATTACTATTTTTTTACAAGTAGAAATCAAAGTTGGTATTCTGAAATTTACAACACTCATACATTGTGCATCAATCACCTGTATTAGACCTCAATGTTAAAAAATGTTGATGGTTAAAATTTATCCTACTCAAACATGTCAAATACTCATTTTCCTTCCAACTTTACTTCGGCTTTCTTGAAAGTTAAACTAAACATACACTTAAATAGACAACAGACAACTATAGCGTTTGATCAACTTTTTAGGAGCCCAAATAATTAAAGATAATAATCACATGGTAAGGATTAATTGAATCTATACACTACACATATAAATAAATGTGACAGTGGTTTGGTACAATGCTCTTAAAAATGGACAGTGGCTCTGTTTGGTTAAAATCAGTGAATAATTGATAAATGAACTAATAGCTATAATTGACAGTTGATGAACTAGATTATAAATGATGATAGATATGTTAATTTAAGTGTTTGGTAAAGTTAATAGATCAATAAATCTTATATCAATTAATGTTTAAAATATTTTGAATTTAGCAATGTAAATTTATTTTTCAATAATTTAAAACTTATCAATCTCATAAATTTTTTATTTATTATTATTAAATTAATTTTCATTTGCTAAAATTTTATTTTAAAATATATTTGAGACATATATGTCTATCTTATAATAGTAAAATTTAACAACAAAGAGTAATTAATCCATAATTTAATTGACAAATGTTGACGTTATTAGGTTGGACGTCTTGTCTCGAATCTCAAAGTTGTGTGATTTAATTATGGTAGAGTTTACCATCTCTTCTAAGATTAAAAAAATAACCTAACAAAGATATAACAATAAACATTTAATAATAACATTATAACTAAAATAAAAAACTAATGTAATATTAACTACAATTATGTTAATCTAAAATAACAAACAAAATAAATATATTTAACATATGCCAATTAAAACATATACCTATTTTTATTTTTATTTTTATTTTTATTTTTATTTTTTAATAAATAAATTATAAAGAGTTAAAAGGTGTTTTTGAAATAAAAAAACTATAATGGGTAAAAAGGGGGGTTTTTGTTAAAATAATGTGTAAAATTGACCCAAAAAATGGTAAACTTTCATAAACTAGCTTATCCTCAAAAAATGTTATAATTGGTTCTATAAATTTTCAAGTAATTTGTCTCTATGCTCCTAGATTTATAAACTAATTACAAATCATTTAAAAGTTCAAAGGCCTGATTAAAAATATTTTAGTTTAATTATTCAGTTATAATTATTAATAAATTTAGGAACTCAATTACAAACTTTTTAGTTAAATTATTTTAAAAACTATTCAAATAATTTAAGGAGTTCCAAACTAATTAAAACTTATATAAAATCCATATTCAATAACTTACATTACTTTAAATATTAATATAATATATATATATATATATATATATATATATATATATATATTATAGTATTATGCTCAGTGCTAAAATATAACTATATATTACTTACATTAAATATTAAACTATAAAACTTTACATCGATGTATTATTTGTACTAATATATTAATCTATAGTCATTTATATAATAATATTTTTCATATTAAATATTCAATCTGTCAATTTTATAAGATATCTTATCAGTCTAAAGTAAGTATCGATAAACTTTTATATGCATAATATGTTTTCATGAAGAAGAAAAATAATTATCCCTTTACCTTATATTTTAACTCTTAATTACAATGTTTAATTCATATTTACTTAAATAGTTTAGAAATTCATGTTTATTATTTGTAAAAAAATTATTCCAATGGTACAAATATTTTGCCAAAATCGTTTTCACATAAATCCGTAGTAAATGGAACAAAACAATTACTATGACTATAAATTTGATGACTAATTTTATAAAAGTCAATAAAGAATAGATTAGTTTCCGTGAACTTCTTTCCTTCGCTTCATGTTTTCTCAAAAACTTTTAATTTTTGTCTGAACATACGTAAAATGATAAGAAAATGTCTTAGTATGTACATTTGATTAAGTAGTTTGTTATCTTTGGCATTTGACACTGTATCATAGACATCTCACATCTCATGCTTCTAACTCTTAATATACATATGTGTAACGACAAACAAATGTCCGAAATGGTCCATAAACAACTTATTTAGACTTGTACATTGAAATATATATGCTAGTATTTGGGAAAACTCACAAAAATAATCTATAACTTGTTTGCAACTTATTTCGTAGACAAGCTCTCTAAAATAGTTTATAAAAACAACTTGTTATTTACATAAAATTAATTTAACCATAGTTTTTCTTTGATTATATATAGAAATAGCTTACTCGAACATATTTCTCTTTTGGATATTAAGCATGACAGCATGAGATATAGTCATCTTGACACCAAAACCACAATAAATGACACTGGATAGTTATTTATATCTCTGTACAAAAGTTTTTCAACAAAGCTAAATGAGCACTGGTCCAATCTTAAGACTGAAGTTTAACAATGATGTTGAAACTTCATTCCTTCACCAGTTTGCATATTTCCCATTACCTTACAAGGTTCTTGAAGTTGCAGCCCAAAAACAAAATATTATTCCTAGAAGCATTGTGACACAAAATACATTATTGTAACCTGTGAAATTAGAACCATCGCTACATATATGTATCAATTAAAGATTAGTAACGTAGATAGTCACAGCTACAATCTGAGCTACGTGGTAACGGCGCGTAGTCATCTCCATTGTGAATCCTGCAAAGTTGGATGAAATTATGTGACAATTGATATAAGTGCTTCTGAAGATGTCAAATTACATTAAAACAGGTTTAACTTGGTTCAAGCTTACCTCAGCTAGTAACTCCTTCATTGATGGATGTTATAAATGCTTTGGACCATTTTAGCTTTTCGGATTCTGGTACAAGAGAATCATCTAGGAAAGGGTTCCATAATCCCCCAGGACCAGCCAAAACCCAGCTTACTTTTGTCGGTGGTCTAGTTAAGTTATGGACCGAACCCCTATCGTCTTCCCCCGTATTGTTTTTCTTCTGAGAATCAGTTTTTTCAGAATGCTTGAAAAGAAATTCAGTTAGTTATATACTGAACATAAAGTCAGTTCTTGTAGAGTCTATGGTTTCAAAACTCACCGTAGATTGAGCAATTCGCTTTCCAGAGCCACATTTGAACACTAACTGGAAAGGCAGCACAAATTAGAGAGTGGCAATCCATGCATAAATATTTTTGCACAGTCATCCAATCAGATCTCGTCACGTAGATATTTGTTAAAATATTTTATGAATCAATATAACAAAAACACATTATTATGATTTATAAAATCTGATTGGATGGATAACCAGGTAAAAAAAATCTACACCATCAGTATATAGTCTTTAAACTCCATTGTTAATAATCAAATTGAAAGTAATCTGTATGGTTGGTTTAGGCACCTTCGGTGTAGCTCTACATGCATTTGCTTCTCTATTTATACCTCCCTCAAAATCTCTCGTAGAAAGAGACTTTTTTGCAGTCCTAGACTTGGTGTAAGTCTGCAGTAAATAGAGCAGAGATCAAGTCATTGAAAGAATTTCAAGTCACAAGGCGATATCCTCTTACAATCTAACACTCCCATTACATCTGCACATTTTGGTACATTGGAGGAGACTCAAGCAGCTTGGTAAAAGAGCGGAAAAGGCGGCAGTAAACACACACTTGATTGAGCGTGTGAGGCAGCTTCAAATCAAGAGAAGTAAATGTTCGCTTAGTATTGCCAAAGGAAATTACACACAATTAAAAAAAACTGTCCAAAAGAGAACGAAAATAAAGGAATTTATTTATGTAATAAGAATTAGAAACCAGGACAGTTTTACTTACAGAAGAATAACTGATACATTTTTCATAAACTAGTGAGTGGATAGTTTAACCAATATTGCATGCCAAATTTTTACCTAATTAAATCAAAGACAAGTAAATTGACAATACAATAGAATTTTTTTAGTTAAAAGCTTGCCCACTTTTCTGTCTGTCTTATAAGAGCTTCTATATCCATATCCCAAACCAAAACCAAAATAATGCAGAGTCTGTAAAATTCAGTGATTAAGATGTAGCTCTACAAATAAAGAAAGTTATGTGTATCACACTGATCCAATCCGGCACTGACACTGCTTAAACCTGGTTAGATAAGAAAGAGCAGTTCATCCAAGCTTATGGTGCAAGGTAGAATGGAGTGAGAAAACCAAGCTCTAATACCGCGGGCGCTGAATGTAGCGAACTCACTTCTAAAGCCTAGCTGATAAGACAGCTAGCCTATAGCATAAATGGGAGTCCCATTTTCCATTCCTAGTTAAACTATGAGTCAAAGTAACAAGAATCACAAACAGCAGTTTTTTATCACCTTCTATTATTTACTTTTGCAGTGACTGTTTCATTATTTCATATCAAGAATGAATATAATTTCCTTCATATATACATTAAAACAAAAACCGCACCATAACCTGTATGCTTCCTACAATGTCTAAACATGATTGAAATGCTCTATTTGAGTATCTAGATGTATTTCATTATTTTTTCAAATATCAGGGTAGATGCTACTGACTAAAAAGACATACTAGAAACTAATGTAAACATGAACTTAGAACTCACAGTGACTTTGTTTTCTGATATCATTCTCTTAGTAGGAAGATAGTCTCTTGTTTCTTCTGATAGATATCTCTGAACCGATACCAAAGAACGAAACTTCATTCCAGTGTGTGGCTCTATGTAATACTGAATAAATAATATTAATAAAAAAATCAAATTCATGCAGGAGGGGAAGAATATCCAAATAGCTTTAGAAATGAGCAGTCTCTCCGAGATTCAACAAATGCAATGAGAACAAAAACGATTATGTACCGAAAAACAGTAACAGAGAACCCTGGCCTAAATGTCCTAACTGAAGAAATTAAGCATACCAAGGGACTAAAACTTGCTTTTGTGTGTTAATTATTACATGGTTGAATCAAGTGTAACTTTGTCTTATTTATGTTGATTTGTCAATTTTTCAAATGAAGCACTAAGCCTTGAAAAGAAGTGCCTATGTTTATAAATCATCATGTGTTAGATACCAACAATGTTAGAGTTGAGAATAAAAACACTTATTAGACACAATTTAAAACGTTTATTAGAAACATCTTATCCGAATTTTGATATACATCGTTGGTGTAAAATAATTTTATAAAGCCGAAAGACTTCCATTAAATGTCGGTGTAAAACTAATTTGAACTCTCTTTTATATTTACAAAGATTTAATTCATATACACTTTGAGTGTAAAGACTTTTTACATTGTCAGTTAGTCACAACTGTTTGACTTTTCCTATAACTAACTCTAAACTCTATTTACATAGGCCTTAGGTGTTGAATTTAAAATTAATTAATAATAGAAAGGGTCCCCAAAGCCAGCAATCCCTACACAATTGTCACTGTAACAAAAACAAAGTACTTATATGGTATGAGATGATATTATGCAGTGTAAATAAGATGCATGCATGAATAATTAATTAATTAATTAATTAAATTAACATGAAGGGAAAAGAAAAGAAGGTTAATTACCCTGTCAATGTGGGTGGGGTCAGATATACGGCGGCGTTCATCAACCAACCAATCATCGGGAAGTTTGAACGGTGACGATGACAAGCTCACAATCTGCAACTGTTTCTCCCTTGAATTGCGATTAACATGTTCCTTTTCAACATGCACAGTGCCTCTCTTCGGTGCTCTTTTTAACGACATTACGATGTTGTTTGTTGTTGCTGTTACTTGGGACTCACTCACTCATTGCAAAGCGGTGTGTTTATTTATACACAGAGCTTAATTTAACCATTTTTTCGTGTATTCTGTCCAAAAAAGAGAGCTCGATAAAAAATTAAAAATAAAATGATTTTTCATGTATGGGCTATGGCCCACTGGATTCAACTAGCCCGTGAGACTAGAATGTCACTCTAAATTTTGATATCATATTAGAGTATTTAAGTTTTTGACAAAATAAATTAAATAAAAATGTTTTTTCTTTCGAAACGGCTAAAAAATGTTAGTCACGTTGTACTAAAATCACATACTTGGTACCCGACCTGCTAATAATGATAAAAATAAAAGGTCAAATTACAATTTACAACCATAAGCAAACGCAAACACGTAACAATGTCCATTAAAATTACAAGAGCACACCACACTTTAAATACAAATTACAAAAGCACACCACACTTTAAACACACAACGTTGAAACTAATGCAGAACTAAGAACCCAAACATTTCCAATGAGTAGGTCCCCCACAAAACAAATTCATAAGCAAATTTTGCATTTTTAACTTTAATTCACTTATATGAAAACAATTTTATTTTTTTCTAACAGTAAAAAGATATTAAGTTCAGATTGATTAAAAATAATAGAACTATGTCCACTTCAAATACTTCTAAATCAATCACAACTTTCTTTATCTATCTAACGGAGGCCTCAAAATTAAAATGTGTGAGGCTTCACCTCGTGATAAACGCACAAAACAATCTCAACTAGTTCAAAAGACCAATTCACACTCGTTCAAATATGGGGAATGTAAAAAATAAATATTAAAGAATCTCTTTCATCTACATTCCGCAATACATAACTTAGGCTCTAATAATGCAATACCTCTTGTAGCAATATTATCTTTAGTAGGTAATCAAAAATGGAAAAGTCTCCACACGAATACCAACAATTTCAAATGAAACCAATTTATTCAAAAATAAAGTGTAAAATGAAGGTACTTCGTTTGTCAAAGCACTAAATAGTAAATTATATGTTTCTTTCACCACATAGTCGCCTCTTTGACCACTAGTCTACAATCACATATCAAAAGAGTTCTCTTGTAGGAGCTTTTAAAAAGGAAAGAAGATAGATCAGTAGCGCATTACGATAACATTTATGAGAACAAGACAACCTCTTATAGATAAATTATGGTTCCTCCAATCTAATAACTAGACTCGAACCATGCTAATCATGATTTTCAAAAAGTTAAATGCCTCGAATTATTCTTAATAAACATACAAAAATAGTTGAAATGGGTATCAATTACTCTAGAGTGAAGCACTGCCACTGCTTCTTCCAACCAAGAATCATTCACATTGATTCCAACGAGAAGATTTTTATGAAAATTAATATTCAATTCATATGTCAATTCAAACAAAAGTATTATAGACTTGATGGCTTTAATATTAGCCCAACTCTTCTCACCCATAATAAGAGTATCATCGTCAAATTGCAAATGGCGTAGACACACCACAGTCATCTCTAGATCCCACCTTATACCCCAAAAACATATCATTTTGCACGGAAGCGCTCATCAAAGAATGAAAATCTTCAACAACTAATAAAAACAAAAAAGGAGATTTTTCTTCAACAACAAAAAAGAACGAAAAATGAGACATATAATTATTTTGTCTTAATCCCCTGAAGAGAGAGAATTTCTTAGTAGGAGAATCGTTCACCAATACTTACGCTTTTGTAGAACTAAGACATTCTATCACCAACACTTACGCTTTTGTAGAACTAAGACATTCCATCACTCATCTCCTCCATAAAATCGGGAAAATCATTTTTCCATCACATTATCCAAATAAACTCATTTGATTGAATCACACGCTTTCTCAAAATCAACTTTAAAGAACAACAACTCCTTATTTTTTTTCTCTTTGCCCCATCCATCACCTCATCCATCGGCTATTAAAATTTCATTTAGAATTAGCCTCCCACTAACAAACATTGACTGTGAATCTGAAATCACTTTGCTAATTAAAAAAAAAAAAGAATATTTTAAGTTATTTTTCTATTATTAGTTTATAATTTTAATGTATCTTTTAAGATTAAATTTTATAATACTTATTAAAATTTAATAGATACACACTAACGTATAAATAATTTTACACGATCAATTAATATGAACCACTGATTATATGATTAACAATTGATGAACGTTACAATGATGTATATAACTAAAAAATCAATGACTCATATTAACTGACAATGTAAAATTAATTTACACTCTTAGTGCATAACTTTTTTTTCTCTACTTATTATTATTTATTATTGATTTCTTATTTATTTAAGATTTGAATCTTTAAAGTGAGTTTCATAATATTAAAAAATATTTTATAATATATTTTAAAAAAATATAGAAAAGAAATTTTTATTAATTAAAATAAACTTATCAATGAACTCTTACTAAGATTTGAGTCAATGTATCTTTTAGAAATAAATTTTATATTATTCATTATTGTTATGAAATTTGTTCTTAATTTCTTATTTATTTAGGATTGAATTTATGTATATTAGGACTTAAGCCCATAAAAAATAATATGAAATTCAAAAGACTACTTCAATAAATGGAAGAGTTTCATGAACGGATTTATTTATTCAATAAGATACTCCTAACAGTATATCCTTATATATAGAGATCAATATCAGATTTATTTATTGAAACCCTAACCTTTTTGTCTCTTTGTCGATAATTATCTGTTAGAACAGAGAAACATGGATCAGTCACCACCAACACATGGAGATAGTAGTAGCAGCCGCAGCAATACTACCGGCGAGGTTTAACTTATTTCTTATTTTTATATCCTATTCTCTGCCAAAATTTATTCTAAAATTTGTTGTATTTGCAATTCGATTCGGTGGTTGGTTACTTGTTTTTTTTTACTATTTCAGGCTACTAGTCCACCAAACTGGGTACAACCTCCATCGTTTTTTTTCCCTACTTTTCATCAATATTAATTTATTGTATATAGTATTTCATATTTTTTTTTTTTTATGTTTAGAAGAAGAATAAAGAATTTGATATAGAGGCATTTTGTGAAGAGATAATAGAAACAACTTCCAAATGGATGAGTTTCTTCTCCCTGGAAGCAATGAAGGAGGAGTTGCTAAAAAGAGAGGAAAGAAGAAGATGTAGCTAACTTATTTGTTATTATTAGGTTTAATTGTATTTTTCATCAACTTAGTTCTTATAAATCTGTGATTTTTAACCTAAAAAATTGTGATTTATAATCACCATTTTTAAGGTAAAAATTATGTTTTTTTTATCAAATAACAAATCTAAAAATAGAGGACCTAAAAGTTTGATTTTAAAATAGATAGACTATTTATGTAAATACTTAAAATAGGAGAACAAGAAATACAATTAAATCTTATTTTTTTTAAATAATAAACGGTGTTATCAGTCCTATTGTAGTTACTACTATTTACATACATTTATTGGGTTGTAGTATTAGAAGTATTTTATCTGTTTAATATTTGTGGTACTATTATTACTATTCAAATTCTCATTACTAATCTTTTGGATAATAATACTAAGGCACTCCATCTACGATCTCAATAATTTTTCTTATGCCTGTTTTTCCTTATTAAGCAAATTAAGCCTACTATGTACATAATAGCTATAAAGAGAGGCAGAGACTGAGAGAAGATAATTGGTGGAAATGAAGAAAAAACCAATCCATTGAAAGAACGTCGTTTTAAGTGCAAAACATGCACTAAAGAATTATCTTCATTTCAAGCTTTAGGGGGGTCACGAGAGACCAAAGCTTGTAGACAAGTTACTACCTAGCTTAACCAAGAAACCATTATCCAATTTGTAGTGTTGAGTTTTCTATTGGACAAGCTTTTTGGTGGACACGTGAGAAAGCATAACACACCTTCTATGGATGGTTTTCTGATTCCTAATCATAATAGTTTTTCCATTTTGAAGAAACCAAAGATTGTGGTGAAAGGTTGAATTCTTGCTTGGACTTGAACTTGACGCTTTTTAACTCATGATATTTATTTTGCATAGTTGTGTACTGTGTAGCCTCTAGTATTCCACATGTATTGATTTCTGATACTAATATCACATGTATTGATTTCTGATACTAATATGACATAATCGTATGTGATTAATGGTATTTGTTTGTTAGTGGTGTGTCTGATGTACAGTCATTGTCGGTGTTTTAGATGTTTTATTAATTATGTATCATTATTAGACCTCACTTCAGTTAGTTGTATTATAGCTAGATTGATCAGTTACTTACTTCTCTGTTGTGCACTTTTTGTGGCATTCTTGATACTCTTAAAACAAATGCTACAAGGCACTACATACAACAAGATGAACAAATCCACTCAATCTGATAGATCTCACTTGATTTTGCTGCTCTTCAATTTCACCTAACAAAAATAAAATCAATATAATATAACTTTTAACTCTAAAGAATGTCAGTGATATTTAACCCTTTAAAAAATCAATGATTAGTGAATTATGTCTCAAGCAAACATCGTTGGGGCTATGATGACCCAATCACATTGCCATTTACATTTGTATTAATATACTCCTTGAAAAGCAAGAAATTATGAAATAATGACAAGGTTAAACACAATCACATAGACATGTATTTTTCTCCTTCCTTCTCCTCGACTCTCGAACAGCAATGTAGCCTCCTTAACCACAGCACGCCAACTTCTGTGCATTCCACGCTCCGTTTGCCTGATTTTGTCTGTTGATTCTAATTCCTATCGGCTGCAATGTAAAAACAGACATTCGATTCAACTTCAAAGACAAACAGCTATTCATTAACACAATAAACTTATCCCTTGATAAACAGAAGAGGAAGTTTAAATACTGGTGTCTTCGAGTCAATGTCATCAAGCCTTCGTTTTATATCTTTCACAATCGAGAAGAAAACTTTGTCCACATTTAAATTTGTCTTTGCACTCTGCAACACAAAATTCATCAGTTTGCAAAAATAACAAAAACATAGAGAAGTTTCCACATTTTCAAGAATGCAACACTTACTGTTTCGAAAAATTTGATTCCATACTCGTCGGCTAGTGCTTGGCCCTTAGAGGTAGGCACGGCCTAGACAGAAATACAAAATTTCACAAATATTTACAAAAATCTCAAACTTGATATACGTATGAGAAAGATAAGATTAAGTATGTGTATTTCTCCTTTTCTCTTATAATCTGTCTCCTAAATTTGAACATATATGATCATAGTAAGAATTAATCATGTTATCCATGTTATATGAATATGAAACATAAACAAGCTTTAATCCTTATATTTGGTCTTGTAAAACCACTCATATCAAGAAAGTTGTCGATGCTCGCATACCCTTTTCCTTTCATTCATGTCAGCTTTGTTCCCAACCAGTATTTTGTTGACATTGTCGGAAGCATATTGCTCAATGCTATGCATCCAATTTTTGATATCTGAAATTAGCATAAGCTGGATGAATATTCAATGTGAGAAAGCCTGTGAAGATAAAAAAAACACAAAATCTCCAACTTTTAAACCAAAGCACATGATGGTAAACTTTACTGTTAAATGAAAATTCGTCAGTAACATCGTAGACTAGCAATACTCCCATAGCACCGCGATAGTAAGCTGAAGTAAAAAAGAAAATCTAGTTAAGGTTTGATTCAAAATAAACAACTTTACAATGAAATAGTGCTATAAACCACATTCAATTTGTCAAGTGATGTCTATATATGTGTTGCATACAAGCAACGAAAGGCGATACTAGTGTCTGTAAGGATCGTAAATCTTACTATTTGTAATTGTTCGGAACCGCTCCTGACCTGCAGTATCCCAAACTTGGATCATCATCTTTTTTCCATCCAGCTGAATGGCTCTATTTTTATAATCAATGCTGCAAGAGGAAGAAAACCTCGTGATTTAGGGAAACTTCTGACATACAAGATATAGCAGTTTTATTAACTCACCCTAAGGTTGTAATAAAATTAGTTGTGAAAGAACCATCGGAGAATCGTAGAAGAAGGCAACTCTTTCCAACACCTGCAATCAAGAATAACAGAGGGATTGTGCCAAATTAATTAAGGAGTTTGTACACCAAAGCACTAGTTACTATAAGCCTCCTCTTATCATAAGCAATCATGTTCAAGGATTTGTCGCATACTAAATGTGCTACCTCTTCTGGTATGAATTTGAACTATGGTTCATCACGTTGTTGAGAACTAGTCCCTTTTGCTAGTTTACAATTAATCTTTTATCATATTCATCCACTAACAAAAAGTGCCGCAAAAGATGACAAAAAGAATGTCACCCCATGTTTTCAAACCAGTACAACAAAACCGGTATTTAGCTCCGGTTAAATTTGTATTTATTGTCAATTCGGACCACCACTAAAAACAATTTCTGTAAGTTGAAAAAAAGATACATACATTGACGCGTTATAAGTGGTGGTTTATGCAACACTTATATTTAGTGGCGGTTTTGCCAACCGTCCGAACAAACGTCGGAAAAAGGATTGTCATCGATTAAAACCAACGATTATAACAAAAATGGTTTTCTTTTCATTACAAGGTTTAGCAACGGTTCTAACCGCCCCAAATGACTGACGCTAAATTTCTTACTTCTTGAAAGGAATTCACAATTGAAACCCTTTACAACACAATTTTCTATGTATCAACAAAAACATTTTATTAAAACTTTTATGTAATCTCTCAAAGCACATTATGAAAAGATTCAATTCAACTCTAAAACTAAGTACATTTGCCTCAAATTTCTCAACAACAAAAAAAGTGCATTTGCCTCACTATCACAAATTCAACAATTTATTCAAGATAAAAAGAAGAAAAAGTCACTTAGTAGAAACTCTTGATTTTTATCATCCAATGGAAAAGAATAACAGTCACACACATACAACATAACAGTCACACACATAGAATCGTTACAAAATAAATAAATAAATAAAAACAGGAGAAAAGGGCAAAAGAGTAAGTTACCACTATCTCCGATCAAAAGAAGCTTTATGAGATAATCGGGATCAGCACCGGCACGAGGCTTTGCTGGTCGAGCAGCCATCAATTTTCAAATAATAATCTACGAAGTTCAAAAGTGGTGGGAGGCTAAAGTGTACATGCGAGTATCCTAATAGTATTATATATTCAGAAAAATATATATATAATAATAATAATACGACAATATTAGAGAGACAAAACAAATGCTAACGACTTAGGTTTGATTTCTAACGACCAAAATCTATATATGCCTATATATTCACTCGTTTTTTGTCTCCCAATGTTTAGTATGAATGTAGGGTATTTATAGTGATATAAAAGACAACGAAAGAAATGCATTGAATTGATTGTCCAATCAATCCACCGTTAAACTGATATTTATTATCATTGTTATTTTATGAATTTAATTGTTATGTTGTATTTCAAATAATATAATTTTTTTTAATTAAATAACAGTGTAAAAATTATTTATTCGAATAGTGTATATAAATTTTTTATTTTTTTATTTTCTTCATATGATTGGATTCTTTTCTAATTTTAGATACACTTAGGTTTTGCTTTTTTAATTATTTTTTAGCCAGCATTTGCTTGCTGGTTTCTAATTAATTATTTGAAGTTTATTTTAATTTTTAATGTTTAAAATGAATTAAAAACTCATAAATTTAAATGGGTCCAACAAATATTCCTTTTTAATCTTTTTTATTAATAAAAAAACAGAATAAAGTAAAAGGTGGATAGACAAAATTAGAGTATAATAAATATAATTTCTATTTAAATTTTAAATCAAATCTAATTCTTAAATCAATATTTTTTGTAGTAATTTTTAAATCAATCTTAACAAATCAAATCTTATATTATAACGAAGAACAAATAAAATATAAATTAATTATAATTCAATTTAAATTAAAATTATAATAAATAAAGTAAATAAAAATATCCTTTCCATCTGTCAAAAAAATATCCTTTCAAAAAAAATATTATGATAGAATTTTCTCTAAAATTTCAATTTAATTTTCTTCGTGACGAAGGCTAATTATGATTTTTTTTTTCCGTGATGAAAGCTAATCATGATCTTCAACCGTGGAAAGCAAACAAAAAAAAAACATTAACGCACTTCAATGCCTCTTTTGATGCTATATACATAATATTACTAGCATATTCTAAAATAATTCATCTATTTATAAAAAAATTGTTTTAATATGATTTATTATTTTAATTTTTTTTGTTTTAAAAGATATAATAAATTCAATCATAATTAACTCATACAATTGTGCAGTTCTGAATTTAAAATCGAGACAAGACTTAAGAACTTTTAATACACATATTTTCAATTATATCATATAATAATATTATTTTTATTATTTTGGGTGTAATATATTTTATTATATATTTATAATTTTGATTATAATCAATATTTAATAAGAATATTCATTAAATATATTATTTATTTATTTTTATATATTTTTTTAATATTGAAATAATCAAATAATTCAATTATTTTAATATAGAGTGAAAAGTAACTTTATTTGTTTCAAATAAAATAAAATAAAAAAGAATTATTGATCGTTGAAGCTGCTATGTAAATGGCATTCTTTTGTGCCTTAGTATTGTTCGATATATGAAAAGTATTTGTCCTATACTTTTTCATATTTATCAATGATAAATATGTATTCTTATTTTTCATATTTATCATTCAAAAACCTACAAGTTAATATAAATTATTGCAATTATCAATTATAAAGAGAGAAAAAAAGAATAAATGAGAGAAAAAATATGTAAGAAGTAAGTGATATAAATTTAAAATAAAAAAAATATTGTGAAATTTGAATATAAATCTAAACGTAAATGAATGAAAAAAAAAGATATATATAAATATTAGTTAATAGGTCAAGAAACAAAGAATATATTGAATAATGAAAAATAATTAAAGAATACATAGTTTAATAGCTAATATCTTGAGTAATAAAGTGTTTCAGACTAAAATGTTAATCATTTTACTTATGTGTCAATTGATGAAACAAGTATATATATATACACACACACACACGAGACATATCAAGTGTGAGGATTTTTTAATGAAAATATCAATTGTCGACATTTGTATTTTAAATCAATCACCGCTTTATATCCTTTTTCATCAAAATGGAATCATGTATTCGATATAACGAAAGACATGACTTAAATGAAGTTATATTGGCTTAATGGATTTTGTTACTAAGACATGATAAATTTTTAAAAAATAGAAACCGAATTAAGGCAGCATATAGATAGAAAATGATCAGAAAACGCAAAAAGAAGAAACGACAATTAGCACTATGCAAGATGAAGAGGTAACCCAACACTCACTTCCAGATTTAATTGAAAAAATGCTGAGATAACCCAATAACATTTTAATCTCAGCCATGACATATAAAAGCTAAAAATTGATACTTTTATTTCTCACATTAAAAAATACTCTCACTTAATATATCTTATATGTATTAGATGTCACATACTCTCATCTCTCACATTAAAAAATAATCTACACCGGAATCTGAAACTAGACAAACATGTCTCAACGAATTGGGACAAAGCTATTTGTCAGCAGTTAGATTTTTTTTTCCTCTTTTCATTTTATAACGTTCAATGCACCAATTCCCCTCCCTACCTTTCAACATTTGTTTCGTTTCATTTTTCAGGACTCTCGTTTTATACTACAATGGAGCAATTCAAGTCGATGTTTTCACCATTTGGAGTACTTACGGAAGGTGTGTGTGCGTACCCTCTCTTTTTTATTCCCACCCCACTAATCATTGCTGACACTGACTCACTGCTTTGTTTTGGTTCTTCAATTCTACTTTTGTAGCTACACTTGTAATGGACCCAAAAATTAAAAGGGCCAAAGGTTTTGGTTTTGTATCTTACCGATCAGAAATTGAAGCGGAAAAGGCTATGAAATCATTAAATGGCACGGTAATTTTGTCTCTTTCTTATATTTATCTAGTGATGTGTGTTATTTTTAAGCCAGGAATGTGTTTGTTAAAATGCCTCAATGAGTTGGAACCTTAGTTCAATTGCTAGTTTTGCTTTCTTTAATTTCTTTTGTTTGTCAATGCAAACATGATTATCACTTTGTATATGGGTCTTTTTGTTTGTCACTTTGGTCCTTAAATGTATCTTATAGTAATTAGTTTGATATTCGAAAATATCTTTCATTTGTAGAATTGATCCATAAAATTATTAACAAAAGACACACCGAATAATGTGTTAACTCAAGGAAGTTGTGGAGAATCCCTTTTCCTTGCAGCTACAATGATGTTAGATTTTATCGGTTTTTTATACTGAATCAATGGTTTTGTTACATACACATATTTTATATCTTCCTTTAGTTGCATGGTTGTACTACCCACCAATAAAAAGAGTCTTAGAAATAGAACATCAAAAGTTGGATTTTGATTCGTGGTGAATAGATCTTTTAGTCACTCTACTTACCTGATCTAAACTGTTGGATAGAGATTAAATAGCTAATACTGCAATTTTGGTGAATTGAAAACCTAAAATCTCAACTGCTCTTAATCAAGGATATAGAGATCATAACATGCCGTGACTGTTGGCCGCATCAAATCCATTTTCCTTTCGATGTGTGGGCATAGTTATGTGTCTAAGGAAATATACATAGTGAGTTCATTTAGGCAAAAACCATATACTACTGCGTAGCCACAGTGGTGCACGAGGGAGAACCGATGGGATTATGGTACACAATTAAATGAATCAGTAGTGAGTTACAAATTCAAAACATGGTCTTTGAATTGGATTCAAAAATGGTAGTAGATGGTATGAATCACCCACAAGTTGATGAAACTGAATTCGAGACTATTATTTTGGATTTCTAACGTCTCATCTCTAATTCGAATCAGTTGTTGTTTTTGTTAAGTGGCAAGCAAATGAGATAGTTCGTAATTTAGCAAGGGCATCCTCTAGTTTGAAAGAAAAAAAAGTCATCCTCTTTAACTTTTGTATTTTTTTGAAAAACAAAATATAAATCTTACCAAGTAAATTCCATATCATCTATATATTTGGAATTGATTTATATTCCTTACATGGTGCAGATAGTTAATGGAAGGCTGATTTTCGTTGAACCTGCAAAATCAAAGGACTCGTGATATGTAATGTTTGCCATTCTCAAATCTTAAGATCAATTCAATTTTCAGATGTCAAATCACACACGATCAAAGTACATCCGCTCTATGTTCTTGCTTAAAGCTCCTCTGTTTTATTCTTCAAACATCCAATTTGGGACATTATACTGTACAAATATATGATTATCCATTTTGGAAATTACAATGCTATAATTATTTTTGACTGCGGTTGCTTTAAAAATTCAAATAATTTTTTGAACTTTTTGTTATGCAAAGGTGATTAAAAGTTGGAATAATTTTTTGCATTTGTGTTAATGTAAGGTTAGGCCAACTTATTAGTCTTATTTGTAATTAAATTTACTTTAAATTTGAGTAAGTTCTTTCAATTGTTGATAGGGTGACTTTCTGCACCTCCATTTTTTTATACTACACTTAGATTCCGTAAAGTTTACTATCAAATATGTAATTTTCATATTTATTTTCCTTTTCCATGTTAAGTTCAAGACACATTTTCTCGTCCAAAAATTAACTTATAGAAAATCCAGGTGTAGTGGAAAAAATTGACGTACTGAATTATATTTGGCTATAATGAAAATTGCAGTCACCTATGTATCAACAGCTATGTTTAAAACAAGGGTTTGCATAATCGCCTAAAAATACCAAGTTAATGCACTGCTGTCCAAAACTGGTTTGTGGCTTAGCATCAGTCAAACAAATCATCATTATGAACATACCTGATACACTAAATATAGTTTTTTACAAACATAAATTTCGATTATGTTGCTCAGCAAAAATTATCATTTAATAAACACTACTTTTTTCCCTATCACATTATATTGTTGCGTAAAAATAGTGGTTTTAAAATCAAATAAACACACGGCTACAAATAAAATGATACAGAGAGGGATAAGATTTTCACGTAGCAGATGCGAAGTGGCCCATAATCCACAAATCGCTGTATAAAAAAAAATTATATCGTATTACAATACAATTCTAGATAGAAATCGTAATAGAAAAAAAAAATCAATATAAAACACATATGAAATTAAGAAAGAATTGTTGAAATACATCAACTAATACATAATAATTATATATTCAATGAGTAGCAACTAACTATTGTACTAAACTTATTATACAACTAGGAATCAAATAAATAATGATAGATTAACAAGTAACAAGCAAAATTTTGAATGAAAACACAAATTTTGAAAGAACATACAAATTGATATCTTAAAGAACATACAAATTAGTTCTTTGAGTTATATGAATTTTAAATACATATTCTAAATCGTTAAATATCAATCAAATTACTCTATATATACTATTTTAATTAGATATAATAAAGGCCACACTATAATTTTGACGTTTCCTATTCAAAGTGATTACACATCAACAATATTTTGACATTCACAATTTTGTTAATGACATTTTACGTCACAAATATATGTGGCGAAGATTAAAAACAAATTGAATCATTATGAGATGTGAGATTTCATATGTAAGTATCTAAGTTGTTGCAAACATTAACTGAAAACATAATAATTTAGGATTTAAACCTCAAATTATGCAATTCATTTATCCCAACATCATAGATAAATTAACAAATAATATTTCAAGTGAATTGATCATATTCATATTAATACTAAATGGAGACAGTGAATCAAAATTACATTGTTTCAAACGCATTAAATCATTCTATTATAAAAGAAAGATCTAAGCGCAGATATACACACAAAATGATCCTAACAAATCGCACATCAACAATCTAAGCTTTCTTTGGAGATTTCTTCGCCATAGATGGAGACGGAAGTTCCTTGGCAGCTTTTTCAGTCTTCTTAGGCAATAGTATTGGGTTGATATTAGGAAGAACACCACCATGAGCAATAGTAACACCAGCAAGCAATTTTCCAAGCTCTTCATCGTTCCTCACAGCCAACAACACATGTCTAGGAATAATTCTATTCTTCTTGTTGTCACGTGCTGCATTTCCAGCCAACTCAAGCACCTAAACATAAAACAAATTTCAATTTCATCAAATTAGGGTTCCATTTCAAAAATCCCTAAATCAGGGCAATTAAATAAAACATGAGATCGGAATCAATAAATGAATTGATGAATAAAATATACCTCAGCAGCGAGATATTCTAGAACAGCAGCTAAGTAAACAGGAGCACCAGTACCAACACGCTGAGCATATCTACCTTTCTTCAAGTAACGGCCGATTCTACCGACGGGAAATTGAAGACCGGCTCTGATAGATCTTGTTACCGACTTCTTCCTTGGTCCTCCTCCCTTCCTTCCTCCGGCTCCTTTCTTTGTTTTTGTGCTAGCTTCCATTTTGTGTTTAGAAGTTTTAACCCTAAAATCTAGCTGTGGAAACTGTGAGATGCAGGAAATGCAAACTTCTGAATGGTGTTATAATGTGTTAAGTGAATGGGAATGAATCGTTGGCGAGGTTATATAGCTTTACGGACACAACTCGATCCCCGTCGATTCTTAGATTGAGCAAACGTAAAGCCGTTAGATTGAGAATTATCAACGGTTGTAGATAATTTGTGTGGCGATCCGCTGGTTTTGAAATGGACCAATGAATGACTTTAATTGACGACACGCGAACTTGTTCTATTTGGGTTCTTTCCGTTTTAAAATGAGGAAAGCTATTATTGTTTTTTTTTTTTTACAGCAATTGGAAAGTTATTATGGCAAAGTAAACATGGTTTTATATACATATATACTCCTGGATTTTGTCAATTTGAAAGGTAACATTGTACCTTATGGAATGTTTTTAAATATGTTTTCGTGATAATTGATTCGATAATATGAAATTTTTGGATTATATTTTTGAAAATGAACTAAATCAAATCACATCTATATATTATTTTTATTTAATTTATTATTAATATGAGAAATTGCATAAATTTTTACATTTTTAATTATTTTAAATTTTTAAATAATTAACATGCATTTGTCTACCTGTTTTCAAAATCTTAATGTCACAATATTATAATTCATTAATTATTATAAAGATAAATCATCATACTCAAAAACATAAATTATGTAGAGTATGATAATTTATAGAAGCAAATTCAAATCCAACAGAAAACAAACATAACATATCACATACCATAATAAGCATGATCATGTCTAAGATATGCAACCTAACCACAACCTTGGAATGGAAATAGGTTAGTTCAAGTTAATTTTTGTAAGGTCTAAGTTTAACCTACATTGAAAATGTTCGATTTAAATTTCATATGTTATTTGTCAAAGGTCCACTGTTAAGATCGGACTTGGTCTTTTTTCAAATCATAACAAGATCTAAAATCATGTTTAAAAGTCTACTTCACTATTATTTTATTAAAATCTACATCATTCATTGATAGGTTTTTGTAACTAGAAGAAAAAGTTAACATGACAATGCACTTAATTAAATTTTATTTTAATATCTAACTTATATTAAATCATATTTCAATTATATTTTATAATAATACATTTTATTTTATAATAATTATATTTTATAATAATACATGACAATACATTTTATTTTAATATCTAACTTTGATATAGATGAGTTTGTTTAAATTAAAGTAAATGCTATAATAATAATAATAATAATAATAATAATAATAATAATAATAAATAATAACAATAATAATAAAAAAAATTATTTAAATATATTTTTTGTCCCTGTAAATATATCATTTTTTAATTCTAGACTTTTTAAGTTCTTCATTTTTTTAATATTGATTTGACGTTAAGGTCCAAAATCTATCGTCTCAAATTCTACTATGACTAAATCCAAACTAAAAAACTTATAGAGACTAAAATAAATTAAAAAATATATAAATTTACAAAGATCAAATACATATTTAAAACAAAAATCATTTATATTTAATTAAATAATTCATTCTGGTAGGCTTAAAAGAATTTACAATGGCATTTAATATAGTTTTTTTTTTAACTAAGTTGGTTTTTTTTAAAACCTTTGTGTGACATATATTAAAAAAAGTATAGAATAGTCTAAATCTATTGTATGTTATGTCAGGTACATCCACCTATCAGCATGACCTATTTTTACCCTTATCATCAACTACTACATACATAAATCCGATTTATTCATAGTTGATACGAGTAGAGAATCACCTATAATACCTCATGAAATAAAGTGTCTAGTGATAATGAAATAGTATTCAATAATTTCCTAAAGATCATTCATGTCAATAGTACCCTAAAAAATGGTGTCTTACATTTAGGTAAGATCATTAATACCAATAGTACTCTAAATATATTTGATTGTCAATGATTCATTCATAATATATTAATCATCACCTTCAACATTGTTGTTTATATTTTGTTTTGACTAATCAACGTCAGTGTTATACGTGGCAAAGTTCATCTATCACCATGACCTATTTTTACCCTTATCATCAACTACTACATATATAAATCCGATTTATTCAGAGTTGATACCAGTAGAGAATCACCTATAATACCCCATGAAATGAAATGTCTAGTGATGATGAAATAGTATTCAATAATTTTCTGAAGATCATTCATGCCAATAGTACCCTAAAAAATAGTGTCTTACATTTAGGTAAGATCATTAATACCAATAGTACTCTAAATACATTCGATTGTCAATGATTCATTCATAATATATTAATCATCACCTTCAACATTGTTGTTTATATTTTGTTTTGACTAATCAACGCCATTGTTATAAGTGGCAAAGTTCATATTTGCGACATTGCACGTTACAACATAAGCAAACAAGCCCAAATATTTAATTTCATTAACTACTAATTTATTATCTATTAATAATTACTTTATTACTAGTTAATCATTATTAAGTCGTTCTTAATGACCTTATCGATTATTTTGATCTGCTAATCGATTATTAGCCTTCTTATTCAACTAATATCCTTACATGATAAATTATTAGTCATTTAATTTAATTAAAATGTTCTAATCGGTTAAGACTTAACTTTGTCAATTTTTCAACCCATGGTTAACAACTAATTGATATTAATCTATCTATCAATTTGATTAAAACTAAAGTTGAAAATTTTATGTATTTTTTCTAATGGATTAATTGTATCACCTAATTGAATATCAGTCTCCTAATTCAATTCACATTATTAATTGGCAAAGGGTTTTCTTCAATTACAGCACTATCTAATATGTCCTAACAGCTTACAAAATAGCAAAGATACTTATTAAAAACACATCATAATCATGTTAAACAATTTATCATCATCAACACAACATAATTAAAATCCATAATATAATTCAACAACGTCATCAACAATCACATAAATCAACAACGTTTCTTTGAGGGGCGGTATCAATTTAACAATTAATCGAAGTCATTTTCCCCGCAGCAACATCAAAACATAAACAATGATCGCGCGGAAACCATACGGATCATGGCATCGTCGTGCGAAAACCGTAGAGATCATGGACATCTTAGTTTAATTCAAATATCGGCCCAAAACAATAGGAAAACGATTCACTTACGATTTGGTTTAAATTTTTCGATAAAATGAATTGATTAGCAACATAATTTTCAATTGATTATCGATTAATTAATACAAAATAGTGGTACTTAAAAAATGTTTAAAACTCCAACGATTATAGACGTTGTCTCTTAGAAATAGATGTTAATGGTTTTCGTTATTTTCAAGACTGAAATAGTGATATGGTTTCGATAAAAATAACAGAAAACAAATGTGTATTTTGTAGTAAATCGACACTACTCGAGTCATCGTCTTATCTATTAAGAAAATAACATGTTTAGATATTACTTAGGAAGAGTATAATCGACTTCTTGTTAAAATTTCGATGATTTTTTAATGGTAGTCAACGATGGAACACATTTTCATATGTAAAAATTTATGAAATTATAATTCAATGGTGATAGTTTAGTCCCACATCAAATAGAAACTCAATATATATTCGATATATTAGAGAGATGACTTATATATTTATTTAGAGCTATCAAAATATGCTACCTGATCCATTTAGCATCGGCTCTAACAGGCTTAGGTTAAAAAACTATTTTTAAAAACAGTTCTAAAAATACTGCATGAGTTCGACCATAAACGAATTTGGGCTTTCGAGTTTGCTCATCACTTAATTATTTTAGAATTTTTTATTTATATTTTATAATATTAAGTGTTGCAATTTTTTTAAATAAACTACTTAAATTTTTATATATTCTAGCATTTTTTAAAACACAAATAACATTCTTTTAAATTTAATATAATTTTTTTTAACATTTTACCTATTTTAGTTTTAGTAATGTTAAAAATATTTTACATACATTTTTTCAAAATAATGTTTATATTTTATTTTTTACATGTCATGTGAGTATGTTGATGTCCTAAGTCTGTTCAGACTAGTCTGCCACAAGTACAAGGTTTTTAGGGTAGGGATAAAAAGTCCTAATAAAATTTGGACTTAAAACCTTAGGGCCCAAAGTCTATCTTTTCTTGGGATTTTGAGTCAGTCCATTAAAGTTGGCATATTTTAGCGGCTCTATATTTATGGTCGTACAAATTTTAGTAAAGGTCTAATATTAAAGTTTTTTAATGATTCTCGACGTTTAATTAGTTCAATGTTACTCATACTATGAGCATCCTCGAACTCCTTTACAAGTGATATCTGAGTTTGGTGAAGGAGCGAGAGCAACATCCTAGTGTAGATCAAGTATAGTGTTGTGAGCGACTCATACCTTAGAAAAATATTGTTGAAATTCAATTGTGAAAGATTATTCTTACATTGACTAAAATTAATATATATAAAAGAGGTAATGCATATAAGCATTCTTTTAATATTATGGGTTAAGAAGTGGTATCATAATCTATTGAGAATTTGACATTTAGTTCATTAATATTCTCATCGTTTTCAAGATTTCCCTATAATATTCACTTTGTTTAAGGAATTATTTTTGAAGGAAAAGGGGGAAGAATATTGATGAATAATATTTTCTTTGTTTAATTGTATTACAAAACTAATGAAATAACTGAGAATTAGTTTAAAAATAAAGTAAAGTTCTTCCCAAATACATTTTTTAGTATTTCACATGGAAGAATTTTACACCAATTAAAAGAAAAATTATTTATGTTAAGTGAGATTACTACTCTTTATTTATACTATTTGTCTTCTTTACACTTTATTGATCTCAAAATCCTTCCCTATGCTATCCTCCAAAGTCCCACAAACACTACTTAAATAAATTAAAGCTATCAAAGTATGTATAAAGCTTAGTTTTGTTTCTTTGGCAAAATTTATTGGACAATCTTTTAAAATACATGAAAATATTAATTTGGTTTTTTAACATTTTTTGTATCAAATTAATTTTTTATTTTGATAGATATAACAATGTTGAACTATTTATAGTCTTAATTACATTTCAATCATTTTCAATTAAATTTTTTAAAATGGTACTATAAATTTTATAATCAAACATATAAAGAACAACAAAATAAATTTATATATGAATTAATGCCATAGATTGAGAGAGCTTTGTCTTTAATTTCAAAAACACTAAATGCTTTAAGAATTACATAAGTATATTAAAGAAAACTAGAGAATTTGTATTTCCATTTTATTAGTTTGAAATTATGATCATTAGTAAATATGTACAAACATAATAGACAAACTTGATATACACAGAAAGAAAAATAAAAAATTAACTTGTTTCAAAAATATATATAAATAACTAATATATTATTATCATATAACTTAAATGATTGCAAAATTATTTTACCCTTTTCTTTTTATATTTCTTGCATATACTCTCTTGTTATTACATGGCCAAGTAAAACTTAGACTAGACGAAATTGAGGACAGAAACACATTAATCAAAAACTTAAAATAACATCGGAGATTCCAATGTCTTTTAATAATTGATTATAATAATTTTTTTAATTTGAATTTGGACCCCTGTATTGTAATGCAACATGAGGAGATTATGTTAACGATGTCACTATTAAAACTTATCAATCCCGCTTTACATGTATATATATTCGATTTCGACACGAAAGAAAAGTGTCTTCAGTTTTCGAACAAAATAAGCCTAAAATATAATTTTAATTATTTAACTTTTATTTAATATTTATTTTGATTACTTATATTTTACGTAATACCTATTTTATTTTTTCATAAAATAATAAACTTGTTAAATTTACAAAAAATAAAAAATTTAATCGATTATTAAATAAAAGATAAAAGATCAAAATTAAATATAAAAAATTAAAATGAATT
The DNA here is from genome assembly GCF_000331145.2 of Cicer arietinum. Classification (NCBI taxonomy): domain Eukaryota; kingdom Viridiplantae; phylum Streptophyta; class Magnoliopsida; order Fabales; family Fabaceae; genus Cicer; species Cicer arietinum. The sequence continues at coordinate 51,378,705 of NC_021160.2, forward strand.
CAAAACAAAATGTTTAAATTTAATTCTATTTATTTATCTTTTATTTAGTATTCATTTTGGTCATTTATCTTTATTTTGATTTATTTTATTATTTTATCTTTTACAAATAATGTATTTTACTTTGTTACAATCACAATAAAAATTATAACAATATACGGTCATTGATATATCTCATAAAAATTGTCAACATATATCAAGTATACTATTCTTTCTAATAAAAGGTTTATATTTAAAAAAATTCTTATATGATTTCAAATATACGTAAATTTTTTAAAATAAATGAAATTTATTATAATTTATTGTATTTTGACATCAACTTCATCAAAATGGCACACAAAACTTTAAAAAAAACTCCGATATTTAACGATTAAATCGATTACATTTTAAAGTTAACTAATACGTTAAGTTAGGGATTTCTCAATAGGTAATGTTGCTCCAATAGTCAACCAAAGAAACAGTGTGTGGTGGTACCAATAAAAAAATTGTTGTTGCTATTGATAGGCGAAATGGTTTTAGCTCATTATTGATAACAACAATGATATAGACATTTGAAACAATTGCGAAAAAAAAAAATTAAAAGATATTACTTATAAATAATAAAAGACCATAATAAATAAAAAATAATAAAAAACCAAAACAAATATTAAGAATAAATTACATGATTAAAATTATATTTAAAAGCACAAACAAATATTTGTATAACGCTTATTACAACAATTATTATTAATCATCGTATGCAAGAGTTGCATCGAAAACTAATGACTGACTCTCCCACTCAGTTTGAAATCGCGAAAACTATGTTCCCGCCCAGTTTTAAACTGATAGCGCGAGAAACACCATTTTAGACAGCTATTTTTATAGAGCCCTTTAACCGAATTCCACGTAAACGAGAACATTAGATAACCACTAAAAATAAATTAAAACAATTAGACAAATAACAATTTACATTTATTGATTAATAAAAGACCAATATAATGACTTTTTAAATATGGATTTGCAAATACAAGAACAAATGCATCAGAAATTAAAATTACCAAACACAATGAAAAAGTGCCGATACAAATGTTTTCATTGATAGATGTTAAGACTCCTAAAGGAGATACATGATATCCAAAATACAGGCTTCAAAAACATTGAACTTTTCTATTACATAAGACAGAGCTAATCTTAGATATGCACAAAATCACCATAACCGATAATAAACTAAGACAGATAACAGATCTATGCTGCCTTCTTTGGAGATTTAACGGCCTTTGATGGAGATTTAGGCTCCTTTGCAGCTTTTTCAGTCTTCTTAGGCAATAGTATCGGGTTGATGTTGGGAAGAACACCACCATGTGCAATGGTGACACCAGAAAGCAATTTTCCAAGTTCTTCATCATTCCTCACAGCCAACAAAACATGCCTAGGAATAATTCTATTCTTCTTGTTGTCACGTGCTGCATTTCCAGCCAACTCAAGCACCTAAACATAAAACAAAATTCAATTTCATCAAATTAGGGTTCCATTTCAAAAATCCCTAAATCATGGCAATTAAATAAAAGATGAGATCGGAATCAATAAATGAATTGATGAATAAAATATACCTCAGCAGCGAGATATTCGAGAACAGCAGCCAAGTAAACAGGAGCACCAGTACCAACACGCTGAGCATATCTACCTTTCTTCAAGTAACGGCCGATTCTACCGACGGGAAATTGAAGACCGGCTCTGATAGATCTTGTTACCGACTTCTTCCTTGGTCCTCCTCCTTTCCTTCCTCCGGCTCCTTTCTTCGTTTTTGTGCTAGCTTCCATTGTGAAATTGGAACCCTAGATTTTGTGCAAAGTTAGATTATGAGGAATGAAGGATGAGTAGATTGTAATGTGAGGAGGAATATGGTGCGAGTTGTGAGTAATTGGGGAATGTGAGCGCGGTTTTTATTGAGTATCGGTACTGTATGAATGGGGCATTGAGCGAATGTGGAACGTTGGATTGGATGTTATCTACGGCTTGGATTTCTATTTCGGCGATCCGTGCGCTTTTAAATTGGCCAATAAAAATCCATTACATAAAACACTATCTTTTTCAGCGATCCCGCGCTGTTACATACTATTAAATTTTTTTGAAATAGACTATTTAGTATTGATTTATTTATTTGGACTGAATATTTAGTGTTTATTTATTGTTATTATAATTTTATTATATAACATAAATAATTATAGTATAACTGGTTACAATAATCCAAATTCGAATTTGACTGAAAATTCTTTCTCCAGATTTACTTACCTCTCATTTCAACTATGAACTATTAAAGACTTGTTTTGTTTTAAAAATCAAATAGTTAAAAAATAGTGATTTGTAATAACTTAAACTAAATTGATGTGCTATAATTAAGATTTCAAATACAAACAAGAATTATTGTTAACTGATATGTGAACAATTTTTTTAATATAATTATAGATTACATTTTTTTAAAGTGAGTAAGTTCAATAAATCTGGAAATTTTGATATAGAAATAAACATAGTGAACACATTCATGTGTTCTTGCGTAATTCTTTCATTGTTAAGTATCAAATTCATCCAAATGATTTTACTACCTTGAGTTGCTTTATATTCCAACTTATGATGAAACACATCAACAAAAACCATAAGAATCTTTCCAACAATACTTTGACCAGTTGAGCAAATCTCAAATTAGTCAGATATACTAAATTAAGTGAACCCCTTAGTCACAAACTCTAACAAATGCCTTGTCTTAACCAACTCGAAATACCTTAAATTTTTTTGATGATCCAGTCGTATCGAACAACCTATTTATTCTCGGGTAGTTCCATAAACTTCCAAATTTTATCATTTCCAATGCTTCTATGTCTTCATTATTTGCATGTAACCAATTGTGATTTCCCTTCCTTATAGTGTTGTGTCTAGTCAACTGACCGTATGACTAGTCATGGTTGATTTGTTGACATTGTTGCTTCTGTTGGTAGTGTTTTCCTCTTGTATACCACTAATAATAAATTGTCCATCAAATTGAGATTTTTCCTTCACATTTTTTAGTTGCTTTCTTCAAGACCTTTGTACATCATCCTTATATAGGTATCATCAAATGTGACATCATTGATTATGAAGCATGTGGATTATCCAACTTCCACAACTTCTAGTTTTTCACACCCTCTAGATAATCACTTAAATACACCTGGCAACTATAACCTCAAACTTATCTTATTTAACACGAGCAAAAGCCAAAGTCCATAATATCCTCAAATCAGACTAGTTTGTCGAGTTTTCAATTCTCATTTCCATTGATGTCTTGAAGTTTATAGTCAATGAATGACACATTAATCCGCTTGACTAGCTGATTTTATTGAGGTGTCTTTGTCATAGTTTTGTGCCTTTTGAATCCCTATTTGTAGCAAAACTCATTAAACATGTCTAAAACAAACTTCACGTCATTGTTAATCTTTAACCATTCCAATATAACTTATGTTTGAATTTCGACAAGATAGTGTCATTCTTTAAACCATTGAAATATTTCAAATTTAACTTTCAAAATATAAATATATACTCTACTAAAAAAATCATCAATTATGGTGAAAAATAGAAGCCCCGTCTATCAATCATTATCTCTTAAGAACCAAAAATATATGTGTGAACACACTCAAACAACCTGCTAAAAACATGTATATCATTTTAAGACTTAACTCTATGTTGTTTCTTTAGTATGCAAATATCAAAGAATTATAGTTTACCCAATTTATCACCATTAATTTTTTTTTTCCAATTTAACTAAATTGTCATAATCTTATATGTCATAACTTTATTGTATCATGCATTGTTAGACTAATTATCGATACATGAGCAGTAATAGATGAAATATCAAAAATGTACAAACCATATTTCTTTGTTCCATTGTATATTATCAACACAACATTGAAAATCTTAATCATACCATGTTTGATTATAGTATTATAACTAACCAGTAAAATCTGCTTATAGACACAAAAAATTGTATGTTTGGGAACATTCCTCACACCTTACAATGAGAGTTCATGACTATCAAATATTCTTAAGCGTATGAAACTAATATCTTGTACCTTGTATGCTTTGTTGTTGTCAAGAATAACCACTCCACATTCTGTCAATTCCAAAATATCGAAGTAATAATTCCTTGGGCACATATGACAAAAACATCTAAAATCAATAACCCAATAGTTTTTTGCTTTCGAACATGAAATGACCAGCACGTTCACACTCTATGGTTCATTTGGATTGCCTTGTTTTTAAGAAAAATCATTCTTATAATGGTCGGTCTCATGGAAACATATACTATGTTCTTTTGTGTTGTGTTGTGTTGCTATTTATTTGGACTGAGACTTATTTCCTTCTTATCAATTATTCTCAATTCTCCATCTTGAGATGTTCAAAATTTCATAATTGTCTTTGGTTATGACATCTTTTAACTTTTGAAGTTACGCGGTCCTAATCGAGGTTTGGACCTCAACAAAGCTTTGCCCTTATGATTTGAGTACGCATATAATTTAGTATGATAAAAGCGTTGTATTAATCACCAAACTTCACTTCAAGGTTCTCTTAATTGTCAATAATTTTATTAAAATCCTCACATTAATCCACAAACGATTTTGAATTTATCGTCTTAAACTAGTAGAGTTGTTGCTTCAAATATAATATATTAGCTAAAAACTTAGTCCTATAAATAAATTATCATTTAATCAACCTAGTGGTTGTGGTATTTTCTCTTGCAACTTCCCTTAATTCCTTACTCCTAAGACACAAACTAACTCAAATCCCTTTTTTAACCATGACATCCTTCTCTTTTTGCAAAATAGTCAAACACATTTTTTTATCCTCCAATAATACAATGTACATCCTTGTTGTGCAAAAAATGTTTCCATTTTTATCCTTTATATCCAAAATCATCATTTTCATATATTTTCTCTCAAATCTTTGATCACTCACTCTATGAATTTTCTTGGATCTCTATTTTATCTCAACAATGATGTTTCTCCAACCATGACACCTTTGTAACAATGGTGAATCTTTAACATATATATGTATTACAAAATTGACACCATTGGATTGAAACATAAATCATATCTATACAATTTTTTTAAAATTAATATTTTGTTAAATTATTTATAAATAATTTAATTTTAATATATCTCATTAATATAATAAATAATTTCAAATTAATGTTAAATTGTTTGAATATAATATGTGTGACAATAACTTTCAATCAACCAATGAAATTTGTAATAAAAATATACAATTAAAAATTGATCACAAATGTCATAATATGAGAATCAACACCGCAATGTCAACGAACATAACACATATATTATATGTTATATTATGTATTATAATATTTGTATATGATGATAGGCTCAAGGTATTGATAATTCTGAGGGGAAGGGAGGTAGATGGGTTGTGCGAGAGCATACAAAATAAAGAGCACCACATTGACCACATAGCGGGAAAAGAAAGAGAATGCATGGGTGGTCACACGGCTAAAGGGCAAGGGTACACACTACACGATGTAGATTGAAACAAAAGCATGGGCTAAGATGGAAGAGGTTTGATTATGAAGCTCTTTAATTCATGTGTTTAAATCGTCATATACATATATTAATTACTTTTTAATATTTTTGTCTTATATTTATAATTTTTTATTTATAGTACTTAATAAGTATCATTCTCTAGTCACTTATCTCGTCTCATGCTTTTTATTTTATTTTAATAAAGATTGATGATTTACGATTAATTTCTTGTAAGAAATTATTTATTTAAATAATTTTTTTAATTTAAACAAGTGATTTGCATTTATATTTAGTTTTTTTTTTGTGTGGTTTCGTCGCTATTGTGCGGTGTTGTATTTGTTCCTCGTCATAGTGCGATATATTATTTTTTTATCTTATTGTAGTGTTCTTTAGGTCAAATTGTTAGATCAACTATTATCAAATACAAATTCAATCAATGATTTTTGCGTCATCCACATTATAGTTCTATAAACATTGGTATTCCAAACACTTCAGTTTTGTCATCTTTATAGACCATCACATTTGTAGATATATTATTATTTTATACTATTAACCTAAATATTGTGAGTTTGCTCACAGATTAATCATTTTCTATTTTAGCGATTTTGAGTTGTAATATTCTCGATCGATGAAATTTATATTAATCTTAATAGATGAATATCGTGTTCTAGTAAAAAATAATATCATTTTCTATAATACATCGGCTCAAAAATACTTTTTATTAAATAAATCATAATAACAACTCTATATTATTACATGTTAATATCATTTATTTATTTTAATACAGGTTATTAATTGGAATATGAAGAAAAGTGATTTCATAACCACTATTTACCATAAACATTCGTATTTCTTACTCTACAAGCCTACAATAGAGTTGCCTTTAATGAGAATCGTCTCATGTAGGCACACGAGTGGATAAAGTTCAGTTCTAAACTAGAACTGCTTGGAAACTCGATTGAATTGATTTTCAATTTGAAGAAATTAAACCGAACTAATTTTCAATTCAAAAACCCAAATCAAACTAATTCTATAAATCGGTGAATCAGTTTATTGCTTTGAGCCGAACTGGTTTTAACTTAATTTTACTTTTTCGAATTGAACTGAATTCTTATAATATAGATGAAATCGAACTACTTTTATATCAAATTGAATCAAACTATTTTATTAGTTTTTTTTTTTGTTCTTATAGGCCAAATTTTATATAATTTTCCTAATTACTTCTAAAAAAACATATTTGGTTCGAGTTTTTCAAACTATAAACCAATTCGGTTTAGTTTTTTTAAACTAAAACCAATTCGATTCTAGTTTTTTAGAATCAATTATATTAATAAACTATTTTTAAAAAACAGTTTGATTTTCAATTTTTATAAGTCAGTTCAATTAAAAAACTATTTGGTTCGGTTCTACAATTTAGTTATGTTTTTGGTTTTTTTTAAACACCTCTACAGATAGATGTTTTTATCATATATGTCATGGATGAACAATTATTGTCTTTCGATCAATAATTTCGTGGATACTATCATGGACGAACTACACCTCGTTAGTTTTTTTTTTTTTTAACATCTTTTAACATTTTATTTTTTCTCTCATTTGGTTTTAATTTTTTTTGATATTCATGTCTAACTTGAATTTAATTAATAAAATTCAAACTTTATATGTATATAAATCGCTTTCTTGTCATTTAAAATTTATGAGCTGAGATTTAAAGCAAATATTATATTTTATTAATTTGGTTTGTGCTAATCAATCATTGTGCATTGGACAATTTTTTATATACTACTTATTATGTGATAGAGTACATTTGATTTAAGTTCGTTTTTTATGCTGATGATGGGGATTAATTTTGCAGTATTAAGCAAAAACAATATTTTTATTAATTTAAACATTATTATTTTTTATTTTCAATTATGTTTGTTTTATTTTATCTTAATGAAAAAGAAAATACCTAATGAATTTATTTTACTTTATAATAATTTTTCTTCTCTTGTTTTTAGTTGTTAATATTATTTGCGTGTGTCATCATGGATTACTAAGGATAAATCATGTCTAAAAGGAAAACTATGGAATAATATATTTTAGAGGCTAAATTGAAGAATCTTAAAAAACATTTAGAGGTATTTATTTTTTTCCTTGTAAATATTGTGACTTAATTTGTGCAGCATGATAGTCAAAATGGTTCAATAAAAAAATCATTTGAATGACTAGAATATGCCTTAAAATATATCAATGTGATTCTCGCTCCTTCAAGTGGAACACTCCTTACATATTGCCTTACTTGCGAACATTGGTGGTCATGGCACGCAAAGGAACCTGACAACAATGAGAAATTTTTTCGGCTTTGATGCAAAATACTCTTATAGAATTATTTCAAATGCCTCAATACTTCTTATTCACACATGTTGAGCCGAAATTTTGAGAAATTATAAACGGGTCATGTTAAAACAAAATAGATTTTGAGAGTGTTTATACCTGGAGTGGAGTAAAATGTCTCAATTTTTGAAACAAATATTTATCTTCATATATGATTTTTATTCTTCTCCCTTAATTTGATGAACCACATTATTATTTAATTACTTTTGTTTACGATAATAAACAACTAAGCTATTTTTTTAGGGTATTTGGCGAATCTTACAATTGAGATACATTATAATATGTTTTAGCTATGTATTATAGCTTTAATTTGATTACTTCTTAATTCGATTAAATTTTCCTATTGTTACAATTAAATGTTATTGATCACCCTTTACAAGTTTAATCAATTAGTTGATAGCGATCATAGTACAATTAATTGATGGACCTATATGATAAATTATGAAAATAATTACCGCATGGCCAACTTTAGTTTAGTCTTCCAATCATTCAACCTTCTCGGGCTATATGTTTTTGGTGAATATAATGTTTTTACATTACCAAACAATGAGTTAATTTAGAGAAAAAAACATTAAGTCAGCTTGATGGTCAACATATGATAGAAACATGATATACTATAAAACTTGATAAAGTTTAAATATGATAAGGACATGATAATATCATATCATTCATTTGATACACATGCCAATAAACAATATAACACTACTTTATTATATAATATTTTCTACACACACGTAAGTATTTTATACTCTTGCGTGGGGGTTTATTGTGATTTTTTAATTTAACTAAACATTTCTTACTAGTTGTTAGCGTTACTTACTATCAGTGAACCATGACTAAGTACTTTTTTGAAAATGATTAAAGTTATCAATACTCTTTAGTTGTGGCTAAATATTTATTACTAGTTATTGAGGTTACTTATGATCCTTTAATTGTGATTAAGTACTTCTTACTAATGATTAGGGTTACCAATGTTCTTTTAGTTGTGATTAAGTAGTTCTTTTATTTATTAAAAAACAATTATTTTACGGAAAGTACTTATTGCTAGTGACTAGATTACTAATGTTATTCTAGTCATTGTTGACTATTTTTTAATCTTGATTAGAGTTACTTGTGATTTTTTAAATATGACTAAGTACTTCTTATATTACGATTAGTTTTTCAATTTAGCCGTGACTAAGTACTTATTACTAATTATTATGGGCATTAATGTCATTTTAATAGTAACTAAAAACTTCTTATAAATGATTAGGATTTCCAATGTTTTGTTGGCCATGACAAAGTACTTATTAATCTTTATCAAAGCTACTTGTGATCTTTTAACCGTCTCTAAGTACTTTTTATTAATGATGAAGGTAACATGTATTCTTTTAAGCGTGACTAAACATTTCTTTTAACTAATAACTAAGTTGACTCATTCTCCATTTTTTTAGACTACGTACTTCTAACTCTTTATTAGGGTTACTTCTAACTCATACATGTACTTCTAACTCTTTATTAGGGTTACTTGTGATCTTCTAACCATGAAGAAATACTCGTTATTTGTGATCATCGAGTATTTATTTCAGTAATATCATTTTAACCATGAAGAAATACTCTTTATTAGGGTCACTCGTGATCTTCTAACCATGAAGAAATACTTCTAACTCTTATTATCAAGTATTTATGTGAGTAATATCATTTTAATTGTGACTAGTTATTTGTGATTAACATTACCAATGTTCTTTTGTTTGTGACAAAGTACTTATTACTCTTGATCAGAGTTACTTATGATCTTTTAACTTTCACCAAGTATTTTTTCCACGTGGTAAGAGTGACATGTGTATTTTAATAGTGACTAGACACTTCTTAGTAAAGATTGGAGTTACATGTGCATTGTTGTTGTGACTAAATAGTTCTCGCTCTTTGATGACTATTAATCTTATGCATATTTTTTAATTGTTTTTAGTCTTATATAACTTTAATCATTAGTTAATGTAAGAAGTTATTTGATATACTTTGTTGATTTTAGTTCGTTGGTTTAATAAAATGTTTATGTTCTTACCTCATTGATTAAGTAAGAATTTTTCGTAGTTTTACTTTACTTACTTTTTTTAGTGCAATGTTGAATTTTGGTGAGAAATCAACATTACCTATGTGAAGTATTTCAGCCATATCTGGAGTTGTATATGTCTAATTGAAGTCAAACCAAGTGCAAATGAAGTTAAGATCAATAGGTACAACTTTCATGACGACACGGGTGTCAAATTTGGATTAAAAAAAGAAGAAAAAATGCATAAAATGTCAAACATAATAAGTTGTGCGTCTGAAGTGCAACAGCTGCGCCTGAGGCGCAATTCTGCACTGGTGAATTTGTCAATATGCGCTTGAAGCATAAATCTTGCGCCTGAGACGCGGGGAACGCGTCAGAATACATTAAAATGCGTTTTTTTTCCCTTCATTTTCTAGTGATCTTTTAGACTATTGGGAAGTGCGAAGATTTGTGTCCTAGCAGAAAAACTCAAATACGACAATTTCTAACACCATTTGAGCATTTTTATTCTTTTCTAATCTACATTTTTTCTATGTATGTTATGAGTAACTAAGCCCTATTTGTTAGAGTTGAGTGTAACAAAATGAAACGTTTATTTTTCTGATTTGATTTATAGTTATATGAATGAGTTTATTGAAATATTTTTCTCATATATGTGCTTAATGATTTTTATTGCTTTATCAACTTTAAAATGTATACGATTTGTATTTTGAAACGAAAGTGGATTTTACGAATGCTTAAGATGAGAATTTCATGATATCGTAGTATAGAGATATATGCAAGTCATGAAACCAATTAATTTTATTGTAAAGGCAATGGTTTAAAAAAATAATTCTTGTATCGTCAAACTTAATTCTAATCTTAAATCCACTAAGGAATTAGGAGTTACTTTAGAATTATAGGTTATGTTACTAAGACATTAGGACAAGAATATTAAAGAGAATTTGGTGATAGTTCAATAAGTAATTTAATAACTAGGATCAAATTAGAAACCAATGTTGGATTCAGAGTGAAACTCATCCATGATATTTTTCTTATTACAAGTGATCAATTTTACTACTGATATAAATTTTAAATATTATTTCAATCAATTCATTAACTTTTTATTTAATTTTTGTAATTAAATATAATTCAATTATAAAACGCAATCACACTTAGTGAAAGACTATCAAATTTTTGCTTTATTAGGGTTATTGTGATCTTTTCCTATAACTAATTATTTCTTACTAATGATTGAGTTTAGCAATTATATTTTACTAATGTTTAGTTTATTGGCCATGACAAATACTTTTTACTAATGTTGAAGGCTACTATTTATATTTTAATCACGACTAAGTACTTTTTACTTTTGATTAGGGTCGTCAATATTGTTTTAGTTATGCATAAGTATTTGTTACCAATGACTAGCTTATCGATAACCTATGAAACAAATGAAAAGTTGTAAAGAAAATGAAATTACAAAACACAACATGAAAATGAAAACATACTCTTTTAATTATGAAATAAGTTGAATGCCATTTTCCTTCCCAACATTTATTACTACTTATTAATTTTTTTCAAATAAGTGAACAGATATAATACTCTATGCTTGATTTTATCAACTAAAACACTTGCTTACCAATTAAGTTGTTGAGGTGTTTCTCGTTGCCAACTTTAGAAGTTTTTTTAACACGACATTAAAATGAGTATAAAATTTGAGGCCTATTCCATTGGGTACAAGACTATAAAGGAATTGAGTTGTGGTGTGACGTTTAATGTGCATTTACCATGTATTAGACATTAACTAGTACTCATAGTCACGACATAAATGTCAAGAAAATTTGCATGACAATGGTGTAGCTGACACAAATACCTTGGAGTTACCTTAGGTAGAAATTTGTTTCGGATGTATAAGTTTCATAATATATACTACTATTCTTATATTTCTTATTTGACCGGTACAAAATTTAGATATGTTTTCCTCTCATTCCTCTTTTAAATTATCTTAAAATTAAACTATGATGGTTTCTCACGTATTTTTGAATAAAAAAAAAAACTTATAATGTGATGTATAATTTTATGATATAAAATATCTATATGCATTAATTATTTATTTGTCAATAATTAAATTATAAAAATAAATAATATTTGAAATTGAAGTTTTTAAGAAGTTTTATTGCAATTTAATGAACATTAATTATCCGACGTTATTATAACATATGTCACATTGTTAAAAAATCATAACTGTGCGATCTTGGGTTGGTTTTGACTCCCACACCTACACCCAATTAGTCGGAGAAAACTCGCACCACCCTTTATCTTTCATCTGATGTGAGATTTAAACTATCTTTCCACTATGACATATTAAGGTTTTTCTGTCCCGCACACATTCATATATATAAAACAAGAAATTTAAATGTCATACTTATCACAATTATTATAAGAATAAGAGTTTAAAGGTATTATCCTAATAGTGTAAGGTTATTTTACACCGCCGTCCAATCATAATTGTTCAATCATATCATATTAAGCTATTTTTATATTAAACACAATTATTGAATGTTTTTTTTTTTTTTGGTATAACGAGTTATTAATGGTTATTGTCTAAAATAAGTCTACTGCTAGTGTATCTTATTTAAATCTATAGAATAATAATAATTATTATATAATAAAAAAATAAATAAAAAATAAAATTATATTTCTATAGAGAAAAAATTATAGTTTATAATGTTTAAAAAATAATAAAATATATTGAATATGTACTTGTTTAAAAAATTTTAAAGTGACAATAATATTATTAACAAAGTATCTTCGTAATGGATCTAAACATCCAAAATCCATTTTCGTCTCAAGTTTTAATTTATAAAAAAATTTGTACACGCATTCAATTAAAACAATTTCTTCTACCCGTGAATGTGAGTTGTGTTGTTAATACTAATAACGATAATCAAAATTATCAAATTTTAAAATTGAAAGATTAATTTTATGAATTGATAAAAACAAAAAAATTAAAATTACAATTAAACTTTTGTTTTATTTTGCAACGACCGTCTTTTTAAGAAAAACTTTTAAGTGATATTTGTTTTTTCAATGCAACCTTTCTCAAAATATGTGCTCTAATAAATACCCTGTACATAAATTCAAAAGTAATTAAACACCTTTGTACATCAATATTATTCTGGAATAATTGAAAATTAATATGTTTGATTTAATATTAAATTTAAAAACTCTAGTTTTTAGCTCTTATTTTTATTGATATTTAATTTTAGATAGAGTAACTCAATAAGAGTAACTATGATCAATAGATTAGGTAGTATATTTTTTAAAATAAGAAGAAAATCGTAATTATTAAATATGTAAACTTTTGAGGTTATGTATATTATTGTTGTTTTCAAAAATTTCCGTATATATTTTTGGTCTACAACTTATGATATTTAAAAATAAATAATATTATATCCGTTCTAAAACAATTAATTAATTTATAAAATTCAAAATTAAATGACTCTTTCAATTTTTATTATATTACTATTTTTAATTGTATCATTTAAATAATTTTATTTACATCATTTATAATGCACTATATTTAATTATATTTATGACATTTATAATGTGTCAATATTAATTAAAGAGATGATAAAAAGTATATTATCTACTTATCGTTTATATATTTTTCTTAATATATATAAAATAAACTAATTACTTAATTATTTTGAGACAAAGAAAATAATAAAAAATATATGAAATATAAAATGACAGAACTTTTCTATTAAAAAATATGATAGGACCTTTTTTTTCTTTCTAATTCAAAATTATAAAACTTAAAATCAAAGAATTAAGTTATTTCTAAAAATTATAATTCAATAAAATGTCCACAGAGTCTAATTGGATTCCATTGGTCCGTTTTAAGAGACACGGATAGCCACGTAAGCGATAGTGAGCCATAGATAACGTCTAATCGAACGGCGTAAATGTTTTCAAGGCAAGTTCCTTACAGAGACCGTGACAGTATAAGACCAAGCCGCATTTTCCATTATTTTCTCACAATCATCGATTCTTCTCCATTTCTCATACATCACAGCGAAATCTCAGCTAGAATCTAGGGTTCGAAATTTGCAATGGATACTTCTCCAAAATCGAAGAGAGGTGCTGGTGGAAGGAAAGGAGGAGGACCAAGGAAGAAGGCGGTGACAAGATCCACCAGAGCCGGTCTTCAATTCCCCGTCGGAAGAATCGGCCGTTACTTGAAGAAAGGTAGATACGCTCAGCGTGTTGGCACTGGTGCTCCCGTTTACCTAGCTGCTGTTCTCGAATATCTCGCTGCTGAGGTAAATTAATTTATTCTTATTTCTTATTTCTCTCTCTCTCTCTCTCTCTCTCTCTCTCTCTAATTGCTATGATTTAGGGATTTTTGAAATGGAACCCTAATTTGATGAAATTGAAATTTGATTTATGTGAAGGTGCTTGAGTTGGCTGGAAATGCAGCACGTGACAACAAGAAGAATAGAATTATTCCTAGACATGTTTTGTTAGCTGTGAGGAACGATGAAGAGCTTGGAAAATTGCTTGCTGGTGTTACTATTGCTCATGGTGGTGTTCTTCCTAATATCAACCCGATACTATTGCCTAAGAAGAATGAGAGAGCTGTGAAGGAACCAAAATCTCCATCTAAGGCTGTGAAGTCTCCAAAGAAGGCTTAGATTTAGTTTCTATTTGTATATCTAAGTTTAGGGTTGTATTTTGTTATTGAAATATTTAATGTGTTTGAAGCTGTGTAAGTTGGATCTCGAATGTTTCTCATGTAGAAGTTTTAATTCATCTATGAAAACAACTTGTTTTTATGTTATTGTTTATGATCCAAATTTATAGTTGTCTTCCAAACAGTGTTTCTTTTGCGTTTGCTTTAAATTCGGAAATGAAGTACTGATTTTCACAGACGTATAATAACCGGTTATTTGTTGAAATGAGCCGTGAAACATAGGGTTATTCTTCTTGTTAAGAATTTATAACTCGTCATTTTTAGTTAATAATATTGTTTGGGTTATTACTTGAATCTTGAGTTTAATCGTGTTTGTAATTCTATAAAGGATTTATTATTGACAGTGAATTTTAATTTTTATCATCATTTTATTTAATGAAACTGTAGATTGTTTTCACTAAGATTCAAATGAAACACAATTTGTGCGTATACACGTAATATTAGTTTTATTCTTATGTTTTAATGGTGATTAACTAATTTTCATAAATTGTTTTATTGGAGATTAATTTGATGATTTAGATTAAGTGACAACATCTTACTTTTTTGGTGGTTTACTCTTTTCGAATTGGGTATTTTTTGAAACTTGTAATTTGCTGAAATAATTTGTTCTGAAATCACATTAGGGTGTACCTAGAAACTCTATTTTTCGATATACATTAGTTCATATCATAGCATCTCATGGATCTTAAAGAATAAAATGCCCGTTTAGTCTTTTGTGTTTTGTCTAATTTTTGATTAGGGCATATATATATATATATATATATATATATATATAATGTTATTGTCTATTTGTAAATATGTATTTTTCGTTAAAAGAAATACTATTTGACTATTACTATACATGTGTGCATAACAATGTTGATGCGATAAATTATAAAAGTAAATGATTGTAAGATTTTTCATTTAAATTTTGGAAAATACACTTATGATCTTTTAAGTTTAAATTAACTTTCGTTTTGATTTAATATGTATCTTTTACCTCTTCATCTTCTTCCTATTCACCAACTTCCTCTTTCACTTCATCTTTAAATTACCTCAAACCCCAAATTTGATATTCCAATAAACAATAAATCAATCATTATTACAAGAATTAAAAATGAGTTGTTGTAAATAATGAGAAATTCACCATAAATCCATTAAAAATGAATAAATTATTTATACATTTGGAATATGGAACAAATATAATGTAATCCAATATTATGTTTCTTACAAATACCAATCACACACATAAAGATGTGTATTGTCTAAGAATGTTTGAGTTAATAATTATATTTTATTATTTATTGATTTATTTTAATAATTCAATACGACTCATATGAATATTTAAGTATATGCATGAATACAAATATTAAAATTACTTCTCTCAAATGTCTGAATATTTTTCAAATTGAGAGTACAAATACTATAACACTATAAAAAATTTACATTAAATGACACTTTTTGACTTTTATGTTTGATTCAGTTATCGGACGTATGAATAACTTAATTTATATTTAGTGGATTTATGGTGAATTTCTCTTTATTTACAATAACTAATTTTTTTAATTCTTGTTGAAATAATAAATTTATTGTTTTGATTTTTCTCTAACTCACATGATCAACATTTACAGTTTTTCTATTAGAATTACTGATTTTGAATTTTAGATTATTTAAAGATGAAGTAGAATAAAAAGTAGATGAAAAGGAAGATAAAAAGGTAAAAGATAAAAATTGGACTTGAGCGAAAATTAATTTGAACTTAAAAGAATATAAATGTGTTTTTCTAAAATTTAAAGGATCAATTCGAAAATCATTTACTTTTATAGTTTACTACTTCCACGTTGATATGCACCTAGCATCATTGATACGACCATGTGTCATTTTTTTAACAAAACTAACGAAAAATGACATTTTTACAAACGATCAATAATAATATAAAAGTTAATGTTGCCAACAAAGTATCATTTAAAAGATTAGTTAAAAAAAACATAAAAAACCTATTCAAAAACTAAATCAAACATAGAAAAACTAAATATACAATTTAACTTTTACTGAAACAAGATGAACCACTTCTCTACAATTCATGGTTCCTATGATCTCTCCTATTCTCACCTAACATGTGAAGGCACCCTTTTATCTACCATCTTCTGGAATGTTACTCATACTTATTACACTTATAGGTTTCGTTTGGTTTCATTTCATTTCATCTTCTTCCCTTATGACAATCCAACATACAATACTAATATGGTTTCATAGCATCCACTTCTCCTTCATTCAATCTTTGTCTGTTAGATTCATACAAATTTAACTAGCCAATCTATCTATCTTTGTACATCAAATGAGAAAATTCACTCGTTAAGGTAGACAATCACTTGTTAAATCTTTTCCTATCGATTAAAAAATATTATGATATTTAATGATTAAATTTAATATTTATAGTATTAAATTTAATTTCATTTATTTCTACTAATAAGTTAAAGTTGAGAGATTCATTTAAAAAATTGACATCTATCAACAATTGCTCATTCATGCAAAAGAATCGTAATTAATCTATTACTACATTGCTTAATGGAACCGTTTATTTGCCAAATGTGGTACACTTTATTGGTACATAACTTAGGTCTTAGTTCTTCAAGTAAGTCTCCTCAATAATATAGGAGTGAATGTAGCTATAAAACTTTATTTGAAAAAAACTTGTAGACTACCACCCCGCAAGCTTTAAATTAATTATATACCAAATAACATAATTGAGGTTTTGACCCTGAAAAAGCCTCAACCGAGCTGATCAGTACAGATCAAGTAATGAATCAACACGTTTAAAGTTAATAATAATCTTAATTAATTATAAGTGAAAAAAATGCTTATTTACCCAAAAAAAAAACCGTTAAACCAAAAGTACAAGACTTTACCACAAACACAGTTGCGTCATAGTGCAAGAAATTAAGTTTTGTAAACGTGCATCCACGCCACCTCTTCTAGTTAGTTAGTGCCACCCAATAATTATCATTTCAATGATAATAATAATAACTATCCATTTTTTCATTAACTTCTCAGTCACCAAGACTTGTTCATAAATAGTACTTAGGTTGTTGTTTATCCGTTTTAATGATCATTCACGATGTCTAGTCTAGTTTGCTTCCATTCAATATTCCGGCGAGTGGGGTCCACACTGCCCTATGCCACCACGTGGACGGTACTTTTGATTGTTACTGTGGTGTTGGTGTCGTTGGCACCCAGCTTGGCTTTTATGTTTGCAGTATCTCAATTTTCATCGTCCTCGAAGCCATGTCATCGTCATCAATTTGTGAGGATTCCATTCGATTCTCCAACGGAGATGGTTTGCTTGCCGGAACATGCTGTTGTTAGCAGCTCCCACTTTGATTTCTTCTTGCCAACGTTGTTTGCTGCTCTGGTTGTTTCTGCTTCAACTTGCCTGCTCCGTTCTCTGCTTTCGGCATGATGTCGGATTCATTCACTTATACCAAGATAGAATTATAGTATTTATTTGGATAAGGATTGATCAATACTTTTACATTATGTATCGAATTCTTTCACTTATTATACCAAGATAGAATCATTAAATATGTTATTTTGCCATTCATTTGTAATATAAAGAAGACCAAGAATATATACACACAACTGGAATTACAAGGCATATAACTAATGATCAGCACGAAGAATTTACAAAGCAAACACTCATTGGCTACACAAAGCACATTGCAACACCAGATACTACATATTGTATTGAATAAATACTATTTACCAACCCATTAATGTTCTCCTAACTCTATTTACAATCTGATTTCTAGCAACAACACCTGTTAATTGAAATTCACAGTTCTCATCCAAAAGAAATCTGTAGACTTCCCATTCACGCTCTGACGCAGAATGCCTTCCAACTTCAGCCTAACACACAAAAGGAATTAAAGGATTATAAGGAAAGGATCATATAAAAAATTTTTACATTTGAAAAGGATCAGTACACCTGGTCTACGAATCTATTGTAACTATCAAAAAATTCCTAGAGTCTTTCATAAAACCAAACAATTTATTGTGTAACTAATGGATAGTAACATATATGATTAATGACATGCATGGAAAGCAATAGAAATCTAGGCCACAGAATATCGTTGCACTGAAACTACAACAATTTCTTGCAATGAGGGCAGCAAATTATATATAGAAAGAACCAAGCTGAACATACAGACCTATTCAGCCTGATATATCAATGCGTATATTTTGAAATTCAGTCACATTTTTATAGGAACAAAGACATTATAGATTTAAGATTTCATTTCTGAATTTTCTTACCGAGAAAACGCAAATACCGAGTGTTTTGAGAGCCAATGTAACATCATAAAAAACTCGAGGTCTTCCCTTTCCCGACAGCTCAACTGGATTAGCGACCAATAGTTCAGTATCCGGTCCTCGGTCTGCAATGATAACTCGCAATGGGTGAAGCATTTCCAGTTTCAAACGAGAACATAGTGCACTCTGCTTCTCGTGATCCAAAATCTTTTTCCCATCTTTCTGCTGAATAAATATGTCTAAATCACGACACCCCTTGGCATTTGGTGAAAATCGGCCATACGAAATCTGCAATTTTTTTTTAAGTGTCACTAAACTGCTATGATGTTATAGTTTCCAGTGTAGATACAAATTCAACACAATTTCCATTTTCATACAAATAAATAATTCTGTAAGATACTATGATTCTATGAATGATTGGAGATATGTGAAAGATATTTCATAAATTCGCACCATCTAATCAATCACTAAAAACTGCTAGAACTACTAAAAACTGCAAAATTGGAACTGAAAACACTAGGACTACTTGATTAGGAAGTCAATTAACTGCTATAACCTAATATAAAGCATTAAAGTTCATATTAAATCCGATAAAATAAGCAAGGTAATCAGATGGATTAATTGTAGTATTTATTGCTCAGACTTGACTGAATCACAAACTTGGATTACAAACACACAAACTTAGATTACAAACAGACAGTTGTGATAAAATTTGTTAGCTTCATTCAGTTACTTCCTTCTTAAATAAAGTGAAACTATAATAAGGATGTTTGGTTATGATATTTTTTGTCTGATTGAATGAGCAACTTGCTATTTTTCTACCAACAGAAATGGCACATTAATGTACACCATGTTAACAACTGCAATCTATCATAACTTGATCAAACAAAGATGTTATACATATATCCTTCAAGGACATGTTATGCTGATATATATGATCATTGAGTTACAAATGATTCTGATAAAGAAAGAAAAATATATACCTTCAAATTCATGTCTTTCAAAGTTCTCATAATGTCATAAAGAAGACCCTTGTGATCGACACATCGTATTTGAAGTAGTGTATGAACCGGGCTTAAGGAATTGTCTACTGTTACATTGGATTTCTTCAACTTTTTCATATCTGAGCTAAGAGCTTGCGAACGAACTTGGTTATCTGACAACTCACACTGAAATAGTTCCTTCGCTAGCATAGGAGACAGAGAGATACCATGTCCATGATTGTATTCATACTCCGATCCTGCCAATTGAAGTTCACAAATGATACACGAATCTCCTAAAACAGCATTTAATCTTTTACATGTCTCATCTTGTCGCTTTCGTGTGTGCAGAAGTTCCCTGTAATTGAAGCAAATCTTGTTACTTATACGCCGTAGAAGTCACTTGAAATAAAATGAACAAACCATTAGTTTAGTCTTTAAAGTATCACTCTCTCCATTTAAATCCTTAAAGTATTTAAAAATAATAAGTACTCCCTGAAGTATATGAAATCCGTCATTTTAATCCCTAAGTTATATGAAGATCCGTCAGCACTAGCAGTATAGTCCACAAAGGCATTTAGAAAAGCTTCACATTCTATTCTATACTTTGTATAAATCAAAAACATCACTCACAAGTTGTCTGTTATGAAAAAGAGGTCCAAGACTTTGCTATCCGGGGTTGTAGTCACTTTCAGCCTTTGAATTGTAAGTTCAAGCTCACACAAGACTTTTGTTACATCTAGAACAATATCAACGAAAGTATAATAAGCACAATTACATAAGAGAATAATCAAAATATACATATGGAAGATCATTTCTAGCAAAGATATTTTGATTACCGTGTAGTAATCCCTTTCGATCAAGGCAACAGAACTTCAATAGATAAAGAGGAGAGGATGTCTTGGGTTTGTGGACGAGATAAAATGAGGCTAAACATGGAGGACAAATTGCTCGAAGACGGTCTTTCAAATAAGAACAATTGATAGGAAGCAATACTACAGATTGTGGAATAACCCACAATACAATGTAGCACCACACGCCATCAGTTGAAAAATCTGAATAATATATTCATATGATTGATTCAACTTGAACATTAATTTAAATTTAAAGAGTTAAAAAAATTATATGAATGAATTGATATGAAAGTTGAGAATGAATCTAGGTAGAATTGAATGATAATAATATTATTTACCTCCTTTGAGAATGCAAAGACCAAAGTCGAGAATGAATCTGCAGAGATCGCAACCGAGACCGGTCTTGTCAGGGCAATTGATAGTGATAATGAAAGGATCATCGGGGTTGTTTCCATGCTGAATTTGAACGGCGTCGTTTTCGTCGTCGCTGGGCACCCTCATCATAGAAATCAAACGGATAGGTGCTTGGCGAATGCAGAAATCTATTTACAATGCATTGTAGGGTCCACGTCGGCATTCGCGAAGACTCAAGAGTGTGATGTGGCGGGGTATTGATGGTTTACTTTAGCCACCGCTCTACTCTACTTTTATTTTTGGAAGGCTATGGACTTTATTTTTATTTATTTATAGACTTTCATGTTGTTATGTTAATTAATATTAACTGTCTAGGGATCACTATATATGGATAGAACCAGATTCCGAGTCAAATTTAGTCATATTAGTATTTGTATATATCCGTATTCAATAATACATTACTTAAATTAGTATGTTGTAATATTTTTTCTTTATGCACTAGTGTATTAATAGTATTTATCATGAAATTTTATTTTAAATTTTATTTATGTGTTGATAAAATAGTTAATTTTTTTCTTCATAATTATAAAAAAGAATTTGTATATAAATAGATTTTTTATTTAAAAATAATATCTATCTGTATCTACTAATATATGTAAATATTTAAAAATTTGTTGAATATCTGATTAATGGATATCATATAGATATAATATAGATATAGTATAAATATCATTTTTGACCAACATATGAAATGATAGAATTTTTTTATAAATAAAGTTAATTTCTATCTAGAATTATATATAAATAAAATTAATATATATTTTAATCATAATACTTCTAAAATAAGTATTATTTTATTTTTTTCTATTATTAATTGTATATATTAAATGTACTCAACCAACATTTTTAATGTCCATAATGTATCTATTTTTGTTTGTTTATCATTCATTTTGAGAGAGAAAATATAATAATTCCTCAATGTGTCAAATATATATTTAATTAAAATTGAATGTTGTTCGACATAACTTTTTTTTTTCAAATGTCGTTTTAAAAGATAATTTTTTGAATTATAGGAGCTTATATTATTTTTAAATGTGTATATATATATATTATAGTATAATATTAATAACAGTATGTTTATTTTAATTTTTTAAATTGAAATATTTACTATAAAATTACTCCAGTGACAAATATATATATTAAACAAATAATAAAAACAAATAATTATAAAGCAAACTCGCAAAATATTTTATGAACCTACAAAAGTGACAGAATAATTGAACTTTGTTATATAATTAAACTATTTATTATTGTTATTATTTATACTTTTAAATGAAATATCTAAACTACATTAATAAAAAAATAGGATTTAGAAAAGAAAGATATCTGTAATGTGTTTTAAATGTACATGCTTCATAATTATTATATTCATATTATAATACTAAAATTGTCATTTAATAATTAGGACTCATATTTTTTTCACTTAATTAATAGTTGTCTCGAATTCTTAAATACTAAACAGTCTAAATTTTTAAAATGAAAGTAACTAGAGTACTTTTGTAAAAACATTGTTAACACATTTAATAATTTAAAAAACAGTTTATAATTTTTTTTAATACTATTTCATTCAACCATTTGTCTTGAGTAACTCTGGTACAGTATAAGTAAGTTATTTGGATCTTTTAAGGGTATGTTTTCTAGAAAAGAGTTTGTAAAGAGAGACAAACTCTTTGGTTGAACATGAAAAGAGATGAGAGTGATAAAAAATGGGAAATTCTACCTACTTTTTATTTATCTTCACGGCTAAGAAAAAAGTGAGAGAAGTGCATGTTTTTTCTCAATTTTTTATTTTTGTTGTTGTTGTAATAACACATATTTTTTTTATATATTCAAAACCCATAAATTATTTTAACGTAAAAAAATAGTTTTGTTGAAATTTATGAGGTGAGGGATACATGATTATTTTGAATTAAAATATAACTGAATTGTTTAGACACTGATAAAATATTAAATATAATGAACTGTAAATAAATTATATATAAATAAAATAATATAAATCAATTAAATTAAGTGATTAATAATTAATTTAATGTTATGAATTAAAATTTCAGGTTTAAAACTTATTGAAATAATTAATTTAATAGAATTTATATAAAAATTAAATTAGATTAAATTTGATGGTAATATTTAATTAAAGGGTATTTTAATACTTTCAAAATTAATCAACTTTTTCTCTCTTCTATTTCTTTTCTCTTTCTCTTATTTCAAACAATACGTCAAATCAACTATATTTGTCACATCTTTCTCTCTTCTCACACTCTTCTTCTCACGCTCTTTCTCACTTCTCTATCTTTTTTCTATTTCTTCTTACAATCAAACACACTCTAAAAGTTGAATTATAATTTTGATTATTTTATTTTTATAAATTCACAAAATTAATCCATTTATTTTAAGAATAACCAATTTTAATATTTCTTTCATATTTTTAAACTAATAAATAATATTATGACATTTTAAATGACGTAATATTCAATTTCATAATATAAAAGCATCTAAATGTATTAACTATTGATATGTTATTATTTAAATTACAAAAATAAAAAATTTCTGAAAAACATCACATTCAATATTATTATATTATATTTTTTTACATTATTTCTACTTCTTTATATTATATATCATATTATTTAAAGCATGTCATATTGCAATTTTTAACTTAAAAAATCATAATGCTCAGAGGAAGCATAGCAAAAGATATTTCAATAGCAGTACAATAATAAGAAATTTCGATTCAATAGTAATATTTCAAGAGGAGAAATTTGGATGGAAAAAGCAAACATATGGTATCAATTACAAAACATGACCAAGTAGCTCTTCCTGGTCCTACACATTTATTATCCATTGTCCTCAGCCATTACATGAACAAAAGTAAAATAAAACCAAAGAGAAATTGGGAGAGAGTAAAAACGATGCAATACATCTCAACCAACCTCCCTTCTTCACCATAGTGCTCAATCTGTAATATCTAATAGTGACAAACTCATCCCAAGAATTATCAAAACATCCATCATGATATATGAAGTTAAAGGGCAAAACCAAGTTTAGTTACTTCTTTTTCGGAACCTCAAGCCTAAGACGGAAATCCTCTTCCATAAGAGGAAGACCGTCCCGCAACTTGACCTTTGGTTCCCAACCAAGCAATTCTGTTGCTTTTGTTATGTCTGGTTTTCTTTGCCGAGGATCGTCCGGTGTGTTCTCTACCATCTTTATCTCCACAGCTGGATTAATAAGCTGCAAAATCATCCATCAACAATTAACTAACTTCAAATATTTCATCAAAATCCCCATTATTAAATCACAAAGTTATACATAGTTAAATGCATATATAATATACAATTCCACACATAATAGATAAACCATAAATTGGTATTCAAGAGTTGTTTTTTTTTCTTTCACTATTCTTAAATATGGCATCGGGACTATAACAATACTAAGATAAAGAGAGGTATGCGGACATTCCAAAAGAATTTAATCAGTTCGTAACTGACCTCCTTCACATTCTCAGCAAGTTCAGTCATAGTAAACTCGCCTGAAAGAATAAGGTATAATCAATTCAAACTAGTACAAAAGAAAAATCAGTGCACACAGCACATAGACTGGTATTATTGGAATCTAACCTGGGTTCCCAATGTTGATTGGACCAGTGTTTTCTCCTTCCATGAGACGGATAAGGCCATCAACCTAATAGATATCAAACATATAATAACCATAGATCAGCATTGATATGCAAATTAAGAAAACAAAACACGATGAGTAACACTACATATATACCATGTCAGAGACATAGCAGAAACTGCGAGTTTGTGTTCCTGGAAGTTGGACTGTTAGGGCTTCACCACTGCAACACACAAGATTACGTAAGAACTTAAGAAGTAACGGTTAAGAATCCAGTTTCAAAATGGTGCAAAAAGAAACTGTGACTAGTCCTTTAAATCAAGGTATTCAAATTACTAATAAGTTATTATAGTCAACCAGATTATAACATTATTTAAGGACTTACCGAATTGCTTGAGCAATAAAGTTGCTGACGACACGCCCATCATCAATATTCATGCGTGGTCCATATGTGTTGAAGATTCTGGCAATGCGAATTTCTGTGGAAATATGGAAATATTATTTAGTTAACAGAAGATGAAAAAATGAATTGGCAATATCCTCTATCAACGAGGAGATACTTTGTTTGGTGAAGAAAAATGACATAACATTACCAATTCCGTGCTGCCTATGATAGTCAAACATCAAAGTTTCTGCCACACGCTTGCCCTCATCATAGCAACTTCGAACCCCTGTTGTGAAAAATTCTTCATATTACACTTAATCTTCAAGGCCATGGGTATAAGCAAAACATATTATTTTGCTTTAAGAAATTTGTTAATATAAAATAACCCAAAGCAAGTGGCGAGAACTTCACTCATCAAGAATCGAAAACTTGAAGAGAAATGACATATCTTAAAACATGAATGTTCTTTGCTTCAGTTGGGAAATATATGGATGTGATTGGTCTTATCAAAACATTATTAAAAGGGAACATATATTCAAATCTTTAGCTCAGTACGCAGTTGTAAAAATGTTTTTGAAAATGACAAACTGCTTTGAAGTCTAAAAACTAAATGATAACGTAAATCCACATAACTAGTTTACCAAAAAAATAAGTTTGGATCGAGGATAAGTATGTACCAATAGGATTGACATTTCCCCAATAGGATTCTGGTTGTGGATGCACAAGAGGGTCTCCATATACTTCTGAAGTAGATGTAAGCAAAATCCTGTAACATTACGATTTAGTAATATCAACTGACATTAGCAGTTTAATTACCAACAAAAGATTTAAAAAAAGAAGAAAAGAAAAAAAAATTCCCAACCTTGCTCCAACCCGCTTTGCAAGCCCAAGCATGTTCAGTGTTCCAATTACATTTGTCTTAATTGTCTGTAAAGTTATTCCTTTGAATGTTACATAATTTACATATAGATCAATCGGAAAATGTACACAATCTGAGTTACTGGACATAATAATAATAATAACAACAACAATAAAACTTAAATATAAGTTTAAGGGTGGGGGGAGAGATGGGGGGAGAGACAAAGAAGGGGTTCTGTAAGCTACTCTTGAAAATGATCATGTATAGAGACTATAGAAACCCTACCTTTACAGGATTGTATTTGTAGAAAATCGGAGAAGCAGGGCATGCAAGATGGTAGATCTGATCAACCTCAACCAACAGTTGCTCTGTCACATCTACTCAAGGGAAAAGAAAAGAAATGAATGTTGAGGTCTATAGTTTATTAAAAAGTTTAAAGACATTGAGATACACAAATTTTAATGCTCATGCAGAAGTATCATTCATGTTGTACGAGTACAATATCAAAGGGCCAACAAGCTTCTATTGCATGCTTCATAGTTTTTAAGATCACTAACAATCTAGATTTAACACCCCAAATACAATGTAATGTACAACCATAGGACATAAGTTTTGATTTCAATTTCAATTTCCATCTTATATGCAATAGTCAGGCTGCATATGATTGTGATAGACAAATTGGCGAAATTATACCATGACGAATCAGCTCAAATCTTGGATGACCAATCCATTTTCTAAGGTTGTCTTTAGATCCAGTGAAGAAGTTATCAGCAACAATTACCTGAGCAGAGAAACATAGTGTTACGTTGTACGAAAACTTTGTCAAAACTGTTGATAGACATAGAAAACTTGAATACAAAGTACACAGAAAGAAATAAGCTAAGCAAACCTCATTTTTCTCATTTTCCATCAATCTGTCAACTAGGTGAGAACCAATAAAACCAGCTCCTCCAGTGACCAAAATTCTCATATTGGACTGGTTCAAAAATTAAAAAAACCATGATTAAGAATTCATGAACAAAAAAGAACTAATATAATGAATGATCCTGGCCACATCATTGTTCTGGTAATCACAAACTTCTCAATTGTGAGATAATATGATGTTATGTCATATGCATGGGAATGGATCCTCTCACTAAACTATATATTTCACCAACACATTAGGGGTTAAATCTGATACCATCCCCTCTCACATAGGCTAAAGCATCATATAGATCAATCGGAAAATGTACACAATCTGAGTTACTGGACATAATAATAATAATAACAACAACAATAAAACTTAAATATAAGTTTAAGGGTGGGGGGAGAGATGGGGGGAGAGACAAAGAAGGGGTTCTGTAAGCTACTCTTGAAAATGATCATGTATAGAGACTATAGAAACCCTACCTTTACAGGATTGTATTTGTAGAAAATCGGAGAAGCAGGGCATGCAAGATGGTAGATCTGATCAACCTCAACCAACAGTTGCTCTGTCACATCTACTCAAGGGAAAAGAAAAGAAATGAATGTTGAGGTCTATAGTTTATTAAAAAGTTTAAAGACATTGAGATACACAAATTTTAATGCTCATGCAGAAGTATCATTCATGTTGTACGAGTACAATATCAAAGGGCCAACAAGCTTCTATTGCATGCTTCATAGTTTTTAAGATCACTAACAATCTAGATTTAACACCCCAAATACAATGTAATGTACAACCATAGGACATAAGTTTTGATTTCAATTTCAATTTCCATCTTATATGCAATAGTCAGGCTGCATATGATTGTGATAGACAAATTGGCGAAATTATACCATGACGAATCAGCTCAAATCTTGGATGACCAATCCATTTTCTAAGGTTGTCTTTAGATCCAGTGAAGAAGTTATCAGCAACAATTACCTGAGCAGAGAAACATAGTGTTACGTTGTACGAAAACTTTGTCAAAACTGTTGATAGACATAGAAAACTTGAATACAAAGTACACAGAAAGAAATAAGCTAAGCAAACCTCATTTTTCTCATTTTCCATCAATCTGTCAACTAGGTGAGAACCAATAAAACCAGCTCCTCCAGTGACCAAAATTCTCATATTGGACTGGTTCAAAAATTAAAAAAACCATGATTAAGAATTCATGAACAAAAAAGAACTAATATAATGAATGATCCTGGCCACATCATTGTTCTGGTAATCACAAACTTCTCAATTGTGAGATAATATGATGTTATGTCATATGCATGGGAATGGATCCTCTCACTAAACTATATATTTCACCAACACATTAGGGGTTAAATCTGATACCATCCCCTCTCACATAGGCTAAAGCATTAAACTGCAACAATATGAGTGCATTGGTTTAATCATGAACTCCAAAGCAAATCCACATTCTCATATACCTGAATTTAGATACGCACGTTCCTCCTCCTTGAAATAAACTCACTAAATTACTAAATGCTATCACGCAATGATTACAAACCAATAGGCGCATGAAATAAAAAAACTAAAGGTTCATTCTTAAAAGCACAAATAAGCAATCTTCCGATGATTGAGTAACAATTTAAGCTGTACTTTACAGGTTAGAATCAAATTTTAACATTATCCGTGTCAAAATAAAACAATGCACCAAGCAGCAACAGTCAAATAGCATGATTCACGAACCACATCAAGCAACAATCAAAATGACAAATTGGCACAAATAAATGCTAGCCAGCAGCAATTCACCTGAAAGAATTTTGAAAATCGCAAAGGAGATGGCAAGGGAGGTTGCTTTGTTGTGGTTGTTGCTGCTGCTTGTTGTTCTCCATTAGAAGAATTAGTTGCCATTGTCAAAACCTCCAAAATTCAATTCCTGAACCAAATTTAAAAATACTCAATTCTCACACGCATACACACTAACAAGTTACCAAAATGTTACAAACCAAATCAATTCATAAAGCTTAAAATCTAATGTATACACAGCAAATACCTGAAAGTGAGACCTAACCAAATACCAATTCCAAAACGCTTAATCACAGTTATGGTACAAATGATCTATGATCAAAGCATCATTTTATAGAAGAAAAAAAATCCTAAAAAAATGAAACTTTTTCCCACCAAACGCTAATTTCATACAAAACGTAACTAAATTGATAAAACAATAAGAGTGGAAGTCTTCAAACTCACGGAAAGTTGAATTGAACACTGAACAGCATAATAACGAAGGGTCCACGGTGATGGCAAGGAAACTTTAAAAGAGAAATCACAACAAACATTTAAAAAGAAAAGAACCCACCAAACATTAATTAAAAAGGACAAAATAAATAAATTGAAGGTTGAATTGAATAGTTGATTACCTAATTAATGTATTGGATGTAATATAGGGTTTAATAAAAGGGGATTTTGAGAATATAGATTTTTGGATCTGATCTGAGGTGATGGAAGATACAAAATGCAAAGAGTGTGTTATGCTTCAGTTTGGGTATTGCATGTGATGTCGTGTTTTCATGTCCTTCCTTTTTTTTAAGTGTTGGAACTTGGAACTCACCAAATAGTGCCAAAATTATTTGTTTTTCCTATTTTTCTAGTAAATAAATTAAAAGCTATTCATTTTTCCCAAATCACATGGTAAAATGAGGCGAACGAATGCATTGATTTTATTCAACTTTGATGAAAGAGAATTAATTAACTTAAATAACAATTATTTACACTTGTCTATTACAAAATTGATAGTATATAAATATAAATTATATGTTTTTAGTCTTTATAAATTTTAAAATTTATATTTTAATCTATATAAAATAAAAATATTATTTTTAATTTTTATAAAATTATCTAACAAATAAGTTTCGTCTCGACTGATAATAAATATATTTAATTATATTTCAACTTAATTTTTTTAATGATTTTTTGCAAGCAGATTTAAAATATTATAAAAAAAAACTCCATAAAAATTTGGAATTTTTTTTAATATCATACGAACTAAATGTGAAATAAGAATTTTAGTTCATTTTTTGTGGAAGAACTTTTTATAATATTATAAATATATTTATAAAAATTTATTCAAATATATACATTAATTTAATATCAGAGACTAAAACTGCATGTATGATAATTTTGTAGAAAGTAACAGTTATATTTTTAATTTACAAAGACTAAAATTTAAAGGTTAAAATTTTATAAGGATTAAAAATATATTTAACCTATAAACATATACTATTTTCTAAAAAGTAGATAGAAGAAAAATTGATTTTTGAATATTGTAAGTATGAGCCAGATAATTTATTTTTTATTTTTATAAATTAACATTTTTTTATGAATTACATATTAACAAATATATTTTTGAAATTATAAAATATATTATTTAAAAAATTTAATAGACATATATTGTCTAGATAAATAATTATCCATTGATAAAGCACATTGATTGAAATAATAAAATTATAACGGCAAATTTCCATTACAATACATAGTTCTTTTTTATTTTATTCAAAATTGTCTCTTTATTAATTTATATTGTTATACCATTAGAGATTATGTCGTGATATGTACGTTGATCAAACTAATTTGATTATGAAATTTATTTTGTCTTGAGAACATATATATCACTAATTAATTGCAATTGTACATGCATTGATTACTAGAAAATTAATCATAAATGTAGTGACATTGAGATGTGATCGATTTAAATGTGTCACATATTAAGTTAACTTGACACATCATATATCTTTATAATTTTCTTTGTTATTAACAACATTTTCACATTTTCATCAATTTTCAAAGTTATTGTTGAAATCGATTGGCCTATAAGAATTAAATGAGGTATAATATAAAATTCAGAGTTATTAAATCCAACAGAGTGTTGTAAATAATATTTCCTCTATCATTATTTGGCATAATATCGTCCTAGCATGAACTCTTGCACGCCTAAAAAGAAGCAAATAAACATGGGAGATGGGTAGCAACAAGTTTAATTTTGTAATCAAAGTAAAATATGACCAAACAAATATTAATTTTCTAATTGTTGCCATAGTCCTAAAGAATTGCATAGATTGCTAAAGATTCTAAACTACCTCTCCACACAACATACACTTTTTAACTACATTTACGACCGTATATGCCTAGCTTAATAAAAATGACATTGACAAAAAAATCATAAGTTTGAGAAGATATTTATTTTACTTTTGATTATCTTTTATATGAAACCGCATGCACATATTCTATCAGTTGACTTAGATCAGACTATGTTAGCAATGATGCAAAACATTGTCAAATAAACATTGTTGTATATCCGTAAATGTAAAATTATATTTATATTTATAACAATAAAGGAGAGATAACAACCTCAGTAATTGAATTCATTAAGATGCATCCATTTGGCACATGACCACTTATCACCCTTGATTACAGGACAACTACCTGGAACTTATCACATATATATAGATTTTAACATTGAGGTCAATTTACATGCACTAAATGTGTAAAATTTTACACTTACATTCAATTAAATTACACTATAGTACTAATTTTTTAGGTTAATTTCTAAAATATCTTTAAAAAATTTAAAAGGAAACATACAAATTAAATCCTCTGCAATATATATGAAGTTTAACAGTATAACTACAACTTCATAATTTTAAATTGTAATATACAACTGTAATTGCAACTACAATATTGTAGATTTTGAAGTCTCTACTACAATCACAACTTCAATTTAGAGGCCATCCACTACATTTATTTGCATTTTCACACAATATAAAACTTTGCAGCATACTCGCGGCCACAATTTCAAACCATGTAAATAAGTTGATAATAGAACAAGAACTAACCATGGACATAAGATGGATCTAAAGTAGCATTAGGCTTCATGCTGTAAAGCATCACCCATCTTTGGCTTAATTGAAAGTCCTTTTTTTCCACAATCAGAAAGCTGATTCCACCATGGCACAGAACTAAAATTCTGTTGGCATATGGGAACACCGTCTCACCCCCTTCTTCAACATCTGAACTGTATAATCAAAATACAAAAAGTGCACACCATCAAATCAACTTAAAGTGAATAATGATTGAAAGAAACATGAAGTGACTTACAGGTACATTAGCATTGTTGCAATACGTTGACCCCCATGCCTAACACTAAAGTTATCCATGAAGAAGTCACCATGTGTGTCATACTTTTGTCCAACTTTGTAATAGAGAACTTGAAGCCCTTCACCATGCTCTGCATATTCAGACATACTTTATCTAATGGTTATTTAACTATTTTTTAAATTTAAATTAAATATAGAAAAGAAGTGTGTTATTAAGAGAAAAATTATACAAAGAAGACAACACACCAAAGTTGGTAATTATTTTTTGAATTTCCTTTATGCTATCTTTATGATGAAGTTGCTTGTCATATCATGGTATTATGCGTTTCAAATTTTACAAGTGTTATAATTTTAAGGATTTTAGTGTTTATATACATGAAAGGGGAATCCTAAGAAAAAAGCTAAGGTAATACTCATAAACCTCACAAACTAGTGGTTAGTTTAAATCTCTATTCAGATAGTTGTAATATGGATGAGAAAAGAAAAAGCAGGAGTATCAAACCTTAATTTTATGAAAATGGAATAAAGCAAATGGAGACAAAGACAAAAGAAACATTAATTGTATCATTAATACTATATTAGGGGATTAACTATATATAAATATTCAACACATAATTCACATATTCACATCAATCATAATTTAAATAAATCGAAGTGAAATGTTTCAAATACATATAATTTGTTAATCAAATCATTCAAAAACAATTAGTTTTATTAATGTAACAAACAAAAATCTCACAATTATCGTATCAATTGGTTGTTATCATTAAAAATGAAAAGAAAAAATTGATCCGAAAATTATGAAACATAAATACTCTGAACTCCTACGATATGATTTCAAACCAATTTGGTTCTATCTCACCGCCGTCTTTGTCTTTACTTCTACATAGAACATAT
Source organism: Cicer arietinum (assembly GCF_000331145.2). Classification (NCBI taxonomy): domain Eukaryota; kingdom Viridiplantae; phylum Streptophyta; class Magnoliopsida; order Fabales; family Fabaceae; genus Cicer; species Cicer arietinum. The sequence continues at coordinate 51,411,721 of NC_021160.2, forward strand.
GAAAATGAGATAGATAGAGAAAAAAAAGGAATTATTTCATTCGATCATTTCTATAAGATGCGGTTGAGTAAACAACAATTAATATATTTGATTCATATTATAAATAAAATCAAATACATCAAATTTTGTTGATATAATGGTCAATTATAAAATGGATAAGAGGAAGTATATGAGTTGCAGTGGAATTGAAGATAATAAACCTTTGAGCATTATGAGAGATGAAATTGAGGTGGTTAAGTTTAGGAATAGAGCCAACTAATTAGAGAACTAGGAAGGTGATCGTAATAACTAAAGTGACGATCAATTTGTGTAATGTTTTTACCGACGGTTTTCGAGACCACACGCGAGATTGTCTGGGTTTGACCATAATGTTTTAATTTCAAAGATGGATGAATTAATTGAAGGAGTAAAATAAGATTTGAGAATGATCTTTTAATTGTTCCCAATAAATTATTTTCTTTTACCTCTTACACAAATAGATGATAACTTGTAAGAAATGTAGTAAAAAGAAATTGTTATTAATAAATTATTTTCTTTTACCTTTCAGATAGGCAGAGGGAATATGAAAAAAGTTACAAAGGGTAATTATTAATAATATATTATTCTCTTTTACCTCTCAAATAGAAAGGGAGTTGGACTAATACAAAGACATCAAATAGACTAACAAATTTCAAGATGAATCGACTAATATTTTGATATTCATGATAATTATGTTACTTTTTCATATCGTGATGATTAAGTTATGATAATAATAATAATAATTATTATTATCATGTATGTTACGTGTTGACTCTTGAGAAATATTGATTTGTTCTATTAATCATATAATATAAGTGCACAAATATTATCTACATACAAACCAACAGAAGCCAAAGAAAGGTGAGGTTAGCATGTGGGAGCAGCGTCAGTGTGCTCTGATATCAGGGAAGGGTTTTCCAATTGCAACGTAGTTTTGGCGTTCTAGTGAATGAAGTATTTAAGCGATATTCGTTTGTCGATGTTATTAAAATAGTCTCTCTATTAAAAATATTATAATGTGACATGTTAATTAAACATATTAATGTGAACTTTGATCAAACTAATTTGCTTATGAAATTTATTTTAATTCGAGGACAAATTTGTTATGTACTAATCATTGAAAAATCACTCACAACTCACAAGTGTTCTAATATTAATGTGTGATCAACGTAAATGGGTTATAAATTTAATTAATGTGATACATCATAGTCTTCTATTATCAACATATTACAACTAACTCATGTCTCTTTATATACTGATTCAAATCTTCATTGTTACTAAGAACACTCTAATATATTAATCAATTATCATACATTCAAGATCATAATGAAGATTAAACATTTTTTCTCATTTAAGTCTTGTTTGTGAGTAAATCTTTGAGTGAGAAGCAAATAATGAGAAATCTCTTGTTGGAGTGATTGTTTCAGACATGGATGGTCAAAGGGATACCAATTGCGTTGTGTTGAAGATCTGAAGAGGAATTTTCTTCGGGGTTTGGAGTGAAATTAATTTACTCCAGTTTTTGTCTTACAACATTGGAGGAGTTGTCTTCATCTTGAAGATAGTTGTTAAGATTTTATTTTGAAGGTATTTTAAGAAATTTGGTTTTGAGTGTTTAGATAAGAAGGAGATGGTTGACAAATCTTGTAACAATTGTTAACAATATTGTAAACATTTTATTATAATAAAAGAAAAAACTCTCAATATATTTAAATGAGAACTCTATATGTAAAGATGACGTAGAAGAACCAGTATAAAAACTACTATGTGATTTTTCTTATTATTTTAACTCTTTATATTATGCATTTTACATTCATTATAATTTTTGTTTTTTTAGTGATCGATGACTCAAAATCAATTTTGTTGATTTTTGAATGATATAAATATTATTAACTATTAAAATTTTCTTTTGAGACATTTTCATGATTTGAAATGTTTAGTTACAAAAAAGAAACTCTATCAATAAATAAAATTGTGTTGAATGTTTTATTTTATTTGATTTCATATTATTTGGCAATGATTTAAACCATTCAATCAAATTATTTTTCTTGGATAAAATAGTCTCTTCAATTTGGAACGGTTAATTGCAATACTAAACAACTTTAAAAAAGATTTTTTCATACGAAAAAACACACTATTTCATTATTATGAAGAAAAAAAATACTATTCTATCACTATAGTAGTCAAATTTTATCTGACTAATTAAAAAAAAAACTTTAACAAAAATAAGTAATATATATTTAATTACACTTATTATTATTAAGTTTAAAAATTATCGTTTTATAAATTTGGTTCAATTTTAAGTCTATATTTATATGAGTTTTGGTTATATTATATTTAACAAAAAAAAATTTAGAAATCAACCACCTATTTTCTTAATTATACGAGGTTGCTTGATTTTGCTGCAAAATAATAAAAAAAATCATAACTTAATTTTATCTCATGAAAGATTTATCATTTTAGCCTATAAATTGAGACAAAAATTCATCAAAAAGAGGGGGGAGAAAAAATTGACCGAGTAGAAAATTTGACTGAAAAATCAAATAGAGAAGAAAAAGAAAAGAGTAATTTTTCTTAAGAAAGAGTGAGAAATAGAGTATATTTTGAAACAAGAATGAATTTGAGTTGAAAAGAAACAACAATCTAATTCCATTTTTAAAACCATATATTTCAAAAAAAAAAAAAAAAAAAAACATAACAGATAGTATCGTCCTTTCACGATTCAGCTACCACCATGACATTTTTGACTTCACCTTAAGAATGATACTTTGTATTTGTTGGTTACTGGCTGAAGTCTAATTTCATGTTTGAGAAGAATACACTTTTATTTGTTTGAAGTTGAGAAGTTATTATCAAAATAATGCATTGGAAACTGATAGAGACACGTCTCTATCACATACAACTTGCATCCTAGACTTTTTTTCCCTTTACTAAGGCACATACAACTTGCATCCTAGGGGGAAATAGATCCTCTACCATTAGAAAAGAAAATGTAGAGCGATTTTAGTGTATTTACGTGTATAAAAGAGAGAGTAATTATTAAAATATTGAAGAAGATATGAGAGATAAGTATGAATTAAGAGGTAGAGAGAAAATCACTCAACCTTTTTCTCCTTATAGGTAAAGGACCCCTGTCTCTGCATCGTAGGCTCTTTTTTTTCCCCTTAATTTACTTAGGCACTGAAATGGTAGTTTTTTATTTATTTATTTATTAAATAATTAAATTTTATAAAAAAACACTTGCAAAAAATAAAAGTTAAATACAATTTTATTTCAAGTTATGTGTAGATATAAATTGTTATATCGCGATAGTTCTAAAACTCGTTTTATTTTTAATGAATTATTAATTATATTAAAATTATTTTAAAATGATTAATTAGATACGATGTCTTTTTAATTTTTGTGTAATTATAACACAAATAGCACAATTTGGGATTTTGAAGCTCATGTTTTAACTAAAATAATAAAACTATTCTTAAATAGATTAATTATATGAGACATATTTTTAATCTTTGAATTTTTGAAATACGAGTTGTATAACTGGGTAGTATTAAAATTTGTATTTTAGAATAATTATTCAAATTAAATAAACTTATTTTCTTTCGTCAAAATAATATCATTTATCAACAACAAAATAAATTTTTAAAAAATAATCAACACATTCGTATTTTTTATCCAATAACTACATATTTTTGATTTACGTAGTTTTGATTTCTCCATCGCAACAGGAGATACGTAAGAATAAGATCACACTCTTGTCAAACACATTAATAAAAAAAATTCTTTTTTTTTCCTCTCTTTCTTAAGCACGCATTTATTTCAAAATCACATTCAAAAAATAATTGATATTCATATTTAATAATAAGGAGAAATAAATATATTTAAGTTAATATTAATTTTTAACAATTAATTATAAGTAAGTGTATTACAACGGATGTCGTAGGATGCTAATATTTTCTCACATAATCGACTTTCAAACTCAAAATTTGATTTCAAATGTCATTTTTGTTTTTTATTTTTTTAATTTTAAAGGTGTTTCCAATTTTTTTTCTTTTTATTTTAAAAAACTTTTTGTGGCGACTCCATTAAATTCAAAAAACACTTTAAACTTTAAGCCGCAACAATTAAAAAATATCATACTAAAAATTAAATGAAGTATAATATAAAATTCAAATTAATTAAATCCAACAACATGTTTTAAACAATACTTGGAAGCATAAACTCTACAATTCATTTTACATAATATTAACCTTGCATGAACTCTTGCAAGCCTAAAAAGAAGAAAATCAACATGAGAGGTGGATAGCAACAACTATCATATTATAGTCATGAAATAAAAGATCACAACTCAAAATAATGGTTAGGAAGAAGTTTAATTTTGTAAAAGTAAAATATGACCAAACAAGTATTAGTTTTCTAACTGTTGTCATAATCCTAAAGAATTACATAGATTGGACAAGATTCTAAACTATCTCTCCACACAACATACATTTTCTAACTAAATTTAGGACCTTATATGCCTAGTTGAATCTAGAAAAAAGGTAACTTATAATAATAATAGTGCAAAAGAAATCCCAAGTTTGAGAAGATATTTCACTTTTGATGATTTTTTATATGAAATCCCATGCAAATAAACATTGTTGTCTAGCCGTAACTTTAAAATCATATTTATATTTATATTTATATTTATATTTATATTTATATATATATCAATACAACAATTAAAGGAGAGATAACAACCTCAATTAATCATTTTATCAGTATGCATCCACTTGGCACATGACCACTTATCACCCTTAATTACAGGACAGCTACCTGAAAATTATCACAAATAAATAGGTTTTAAGATTGAATTTAATTTATATCACTCAAATTTTGTAATTTTTTTTACGTCTATTCAATTAAATCACACTATATAATTAAATTTTAAAATATTTTTATAAAATTTAAAATGAGTAATTTAATTGAATGTATATAAAAAATTTACATTGTCGATATATAAAATTTTAATACTTTAAATAAATTTATTTTTTTAAAAAAGACAAATTTTAATGACAAAATTATTTCAATGTCATTAAATATGATTTTAAATTGTAATTTGCAACCGGTGTTGATGTATTATTGTGTAGTTTAAAATCTCTACAACGACATTTAAATCACATCGAATAAGATGTTATTAAGTGGATAATATAAAAGAGCAACTAACCATGGGCACTGGATAGATCCAAAGTTGCATTAGGATTCATACTCCAGAAAAGTAAAGCATCGCCCATCTTTGGCTTAATTGAAAGTCCTAACTTTCCACAATCAGAAAGTTGATTCCACCATGGCACAGAGCTAAAATTTCTATTAGCATATGGGAACATAGTTTCACCTCCTTCTTCAACATCTGAGCTATATAATCAAAATACAAAAAGTGCACAATACACCATCAATAATTAAAGTGAATAATGATTGAAAGAAACATCAAGTGACTTACAGGTACATTAGCATTGTTGCAATACGTTGACCCCCATGCCTAACACTAAAGTTATCCATGAAGAAGTCACCATGTGTGTCATATTTTTGTCCAACTTTGTAATGGAGAACTTGAAGCCCTTCACCATGCTCTGCATTTTGTAAGACATAGTTCATCTAATGGTTATTTAACTATATATATGATCAAAATAACATACTATGTATAAGAAAGAATAACATAAAAGTTACTTTACAAAAGTAAACTAAAGAAAATTCGTAATGAAATAAAAATGTATCAATTATCCATATGTAAACAAATTAAAATTTTCATATATTATTTTTGGATAAATATAAATAATAATAGAAAAACTGCTACAATTTGAGCCGGATAAAAGATAAACAATATCATGTTTGCAGAGTCGGCTCGAGTAAAACCACTAAAGTAACTGTTTTAGACCTCTATAAACAACAAAATTTTTATTTAATCAAAAGGTCTAAAAAAAATTTATTTAATAAAAAATCTCATATTTTAATGTTTTTAAAATTAAAACATATAAATATTTTCTAAATTTAATATTGTCTCAATTCTCAACAATATTAAATTAATTGAAAAATAAAAATCACATGATATCAATTATATTAATTTAGTGATGTCAATTTAAAATTTTAAAAATTTGTTGTAGGTATCGTCTTATAATGCGCTTTAAGCCTTCAAATATACCACATTTTGATCTCTCGTAAGTTTTTTGTTTATATTTAGTCCTTATAAAATTAGAGACTGTTTTGGAACTATAAATTAACTTTACAAAATAATATAACAAACAGCTGTGACACCTGACGTTATAAATGCACATAATCTTTTATAATATATTAAAAATTAAAATATTTTATACTATTAATTAATAAATTTATTTGTTTATTATTTAATAATTAATATTATTTTATAAAAAAATATGAGTCTAAAGCAAGGGTTTGAGTTTCTAAGGCTTGGGCTGACCTGACTATTTCAACACCATAGTCTAGATGGTTTTTCATATATTTATATTTACTTTTATCCTTAAAAAAAAAAAGGCAAAACATGTGAGATGACGGTGTCTTGCCGAGTCATATCTATACAATTTATACTTTAACTTTATAAAATAAATATTGGTAAAAAATATATAGAACGTCAGTCTTTGCTTATGCCATTTCCAATTATTTTCTTGATTACAACATTTTCTTTTCCTTTTCATATACAAAAGAAATGGATTTTTTACTAATATATCTCTTTTTTTAAAATTTTGAACTAAAATACCCCTTTTATAATTTATATACTAAAATGTCCTATTTTTTTAGGTTACTTGGAGGTCGTGGTCTGGGGGAGCGACCAACTAAAGGAACATTTTTTTCCCCCTAGTAGGAGGTCGCTGGCTGAGTGGCTGGGGATGCGACCTCCCAAAGAGTTTTAAAAAAAAATTAATTCGTTTTCAGTTTTATATAATTATTAATATTTTAATAAATAATAAAATTAATAAATAATAATATTAAATAATACATTAATAAATAATAATAAGAAAAATACATTAATAAATAATAATAATACATTAATAAATAATAATAACAATAATAATAAGTATTGTTATTATTATTAAAAATTGTTATAATTAAAATTAATTAAAATTAAAATAGTAAATTATTATTATTATTATTAAAAGAAATTAAAATTAAAAATAGTAAATTATATTATAAATTTAAAAGAAAATACATTTAATAAAAAAAATTACATCAATAACATGAAACAAAATACATTAAATTAACGAAAAAAATACATTTTATTGATGTCCACCTAAATGACCTCTAATTCCACATTTAGGATTTCGTCGAACTCGTCTAGCTCTCTGAACGAGTTGAAGTTCTTCCGGTTATATAAATTTACCATTTTAAAAAATCTGTAATTTGTTGGACAATTTATGATTAATCAATTTATTAAAATTAATTTGATACTTACCAAATTTGTGACTTACCAAATTAGACAATTTTCGATTAATCAAATAAAATACAATAACATAAAATCAAATCAAATCAAATAACATAACATAAAACAAAATACAATAAACTTACAAATGCTTTAATATATTGGATTTCAGCTCTATGATTCATTGATAGTTCTATGATAAAACTAAGTTTTGGTTTGATTTTATTTTATTGTATTGTATTGTATTTGATTTGATTCTATTTTATGTTATTGTATTTTATTTGAATAATCGCAAATTGTCCAATTTGGTAAGTATCAAATTTGGTAATTATCAAATTAATTTTAACAAATTGATTAATCATAAATTGTCCAACCAATTACGGATTTTTTAAAATGGTAAATTTATATAATCAGAAGAACTTCAACTCGTTCAGAGGGCTAGACGAGTTCGACGAAATCCTAAATATGGAATTGGAGGTCATTTAGGTGGACATCAATAAGATGTATTTTTTTCCGTTAATTTAATGTATTTTATTTCATGTTATTAATGTATTTTCTTTTAAATTTATAATATAGTTTATTGTTTTTAATTTTAATTACTTTTAATAATAATAATATTAATTTACTATTTTAATTTTAATTATTTTTATTTATAACAGTTTTTAATAATAATAACAATAATAATAATTAATAATTATTATTATTATTGTTATTATTATTTATTAATATATTATTTAATATAATTATTTATTAATTTTATTATTTATTAAAATATTAACAATTACATAAAACTGAAAACAAATTAATTTTTTTTTTAAAACCCTTTGGGAGGTCGCGTCCCCAGCCAGCGACCTCCTACTAGGGGAAAAAATATTCTTTTAACTGGTCGCATCCCCAGGCCACGACCTCTAAGTAGCCCCAAAAAGTAGGACATTTTGGTATATAAATTATAAAAGGGGGGTATTTTAGTTCAAAATTTTGAAAAAGGAGATATATTAGTAAAAGATCTCAAAAGAAAAACCTTAAAATGCACAAGGGATGACAATGTAAGAACATTTTAATCTATCAACAAAATCGTATGTTGCTATATCATTGAAAAACTTGACTATGATATATAAAGAATCAATATTACACTTATCATTTACGTATTGTGTTTTTATTGTATTTATAATTTTATAAATACTAAAGGATATATCTTTTGAGTATTTAATGTTTCAAACTTACCAATACAATCCAAAATTTATAAATCCACAAGCGTTCTAATTTGAAGGGTCTTATTGTACATACATGAGAGGGAGAATCCTAGTTAGCCATAAGAAAAAACCAAGGTACTTAATACTCATGAACTCTCGGCCTTCCTAAGAAAAATTCTAGATATAGTTGTATAATAGTTAATAAAAAGTGACACTTATTACCTTATAATTCAGTTTTGTGATGATGAGTTTGGTTCATTATAAATATTTAAGAAGGTATGAGTATAAGTTTAATAGTGTCGGAAGTGTATTGAGTAAAAACTCTAATACATTTACCTTACAAACATATTTTGTAAAGATGAATTATATCCATATAAAAACTAAAAAATTAAAAAGTGATAATTATGGTACCGATGTTAACAAAATATTAACAATATTAATTTTAATTGTTGAAAAAATATATAAATGAACAAAAAAAAAATTAGCAGGAGCATGAATCCTAATGTTTATGAAGAATGGAATAAAGCAAATGAAGATAAAGGCAGAAAGAAGGCACCTATAGGTATAAGAGAAACTTGTGCAATTCTTTTCTCAATATTGGAAACAATTTTATCATGTCCTCTCTCGATAAAAGTTCCGTAGCTTGTCCGTATACTAAATGTAAAAGGAATATATGTAAGCAAATGATTATGAAAGTGGCAATTAAGTGCAATCTAAACATTGGAAAATGATATTTATACTCAACATTGAACTCAAAGGAAACTTTATACAAAAATATAACCTGGTTATTAAACTCTTTCCTGTCTCATTATCAACAACAGCCGACTTCTGCATACTTGGCTTTGCTATATTCATTAGATGTTCACATTCCTCCTTTGTCTGTTCATATCAATCAACTCTATCCTTAATTAGCATTTAGTAAATCGAAACATTGTATCATTAATACTATAATAGCGAATTAACCTTGAGCTATATACAAACATTATAACACATAATTCATATAAATATCAATAATTATTTAAGTAAAGGGATGTGGTTTAATATAACTACACGTGGAAATTTGTGTCAATATCATGTATTAAACACACATAGAAGGTCACTACATAATTTGATAATCAAATCATTAATAAACAAGAGCTTAATTTGAATGAAGTAAAATATTTTACATTGTTGATTCATTATAACTATTCATGTTTACTATTTTAAAAGTGGTTATCATACAAGTCAAACATTTTTGAATATCAGATAATTGTGATTCACTGTTAATGTAAAACAGTGTATATAAATTAAATTCAACAAACATTTGATTTCATTAATGTACTTAGAAAAAAATCTCTTAATTTTTCTATCATTGACCTTATTCATAAAAATAAAGAAAGGAAAAATTGACCAGAAAATTATGATACATAAATGCTCTAGGCTCCCATGATATGACTTCAAACCAAATTCGCTCTACTTCACTGGAGTCTTTGTCTTTGCTTCTGCATAGAACATATGATAATGGGAGAGAGAAAATATGAAGTATTTGATCTATTTTGTGAATCATATCAATCACATCAATTTTTATTAATCGTTATAAAAAAAATTAGAGAGAATAGATAAATTGTAGTGGAATTGAAGATAAACCTCTGGGCATTACGAGAGATGAAATTAAGGTGGTTTGGTTTAGGAATAGAGAAAGCTAATAGAATGAGAATGAGGAAGGTGAATGTGACAAGTATGGTGAGGATCAATGTGTGAGATGTTGTTAGTGACGATTTTCGAGGCCACACATGAGACTGCATGGATTTTGCCATAATGATTTGATTTCAAGGATATGGATGAATGAATTTCGTTAAAAAGACTAAATGAATTGAAGGGGTGACGTAAGATATGAAAATTAAATTGAATTGTATGAGAATGTGACCTTTTAGTTGTTAATAATATTTAATTTTTTCTTTGGCCTCTTACACACAAATAGAAGGAGTCGTATAATGGTCGCAAAGGGTAATTAATTGTCAATAATAAATTATTTTATTTTACCTTTCAGACAAATAGAGAGAATTAGAGAAAAATTTCAAAGGGTAATCGTTAATAATATATTATTTTTTTAAAGGATGATAACAAAAATATTTGTTAAGAAACTAAAAAGACAAATATTATTTTGAAAAAAAATTATATTTTAATTATATATTTAATTTTTTAACTGGTGTCCTATGGACCTTTGTTTACGAACACTTGTTAACAAAATTCTCATTTCTTTTATCTTATCTCTCGTGCAAAAAGGGATTCAAAAAAATGCAAAGAGCGATACAAAAACATGAAATGGACCATAAATTGACTAATATTTATATCTCAATCATGAAATGGACCATAAATTGACTAATATTTATATCTTTTATACTCTAAAATACACGTGACATGATTATTCGTGTTAATTACGTTACTTTTTCATATTGTGATGATAAAGTATGATGATAATTATTATTTTAAATCATTATTATATATGTTGTGCGTTGTTACTTATATTATAACTTTTTTTTTTTAAATTAGATATTCTATGCGACATTAATAGATTGAGTACAGTATAAGTTGTTATTGAAATTATTATTTTTGGTGTGAAACATATATCCTTTGTCAGATACTAATCTCCAAACCGGATATATGTTATTATTAAAAATTATTATTTAATATTGACTTGTAAAGGGTTAATTTTTTGTTTAATAATATAATATAATATAATTGTACAAGATTATCTATGCTTCAAATATAAACAACGTTTTCATCAAACAAAATATAAATAATGTAGTTGTTGTTGAAGTAAATAGAACCAGTTCAACCCCACTAGTTTTAAAATTGGACGGAAACAACCAATCTAATGGCCGATTTTCAAGGATTATTCTATAACTTTAAAAAAATTAAAATTACTAATCAATGATTTATTTATTTATTTAAAGAGATAAAGTTCTACTATGTTATAATATATATATATATATATATATATTAATTGCATGGCTTTATTAAAAAGATCTTCATGCAAAATTTTGTTTAAAATAAAAAATTGGGAAAATGCAATGAATGTCGGACATTGGTTAAAATTTTATTTTGGGAAAGGGTGTTATTTTTAAAACATTTATTAACATGGTTCAACAATTGAGTAGTTTGGAGGAGTCAATTGTATGCATAAAACCTCGAGCCAATTCTATAAGTATTTTTATTTGATCTCGATTAATAAAATTATAAAACATTTGATTGAATAGCCACTCCATAAGAATTTAAATCATCTTTAGCAAATATAACAAATTCCTATAAAATATAAGAAATCGGATAAATATAAATTAACTACACGTTACACCTAAAATATCATCATTATAATCGCAAGAAAATTAAAAAAAAGTTAAACGCATGTGTTATTTAGGAAAACAAATAAAAAAACAATTTATATATATTTTTAAGAAAATAAAGTAATAAAAAATGTAAAATAACTCAAAGTAAATTTAAAAACAATACATTTCATATGTAAAATAAGATTCAAAGCTATTATTTTGATACACTAAAATAATTATACAACATCAAAATAATCACATAATAGTTGATAATTTAAGATAAAGGTGGTTTATGAATACTCTTTAATTCACCGTTATGAAATAAAAATTTACAAGCTTAGATACAAAAGGTTGAGATGGAAACAAATCTATTTTTCAAAAAAAAAAGAAGGTTGAATGTTTTTGTACATAAACTTATATACATTATTTGATAAAATTTGAGAGAATGAGAATTGGCACATCAACATAAAAACTCTTAAGTTTGGTTTACATAGTTATAGAATAGATAGATTGTAGTATATAGTAGCAATATAAATGCATCAATTCAATTGCATTTATTTCCGACAATAACAATTTTATATGGTGAGATCATAGCTTACATGATATCTCACACAAATTAAATATTGCAAGAAGGATTCTCCCATTGAACAAGTTCCCTCATTGCCTCTTCAATCTCTATTGTCCCTTGCATACACACATTCAAGCAAAACCCAACAGCACTCAAACTCAAAACAACTTCACTCTTCACCTCCTTCTCACCTTCATCACTATACAAATTATCAATAAAATCTCTTGACCCTTGGAGAAAAGACTCTATAGTTTCTCTTATTCCATCTTCTCCCATGTCCGAAAGCCACATACCACACTCTTTTGACTTTCCCAATTCTATATCACAAGAAATGTTCTTTTTTTCAAGGTCTTTTTCAACAAACTTGAATGATTTCATCTTAGAAATTTCTTCAAGACTTTTGATGGAAGAGCAAATAAGTTCCTTAACATGTATAAGTTCACTTTCTAACATTTTCACTTCCTCATTCACAAAATTACCACTTCTTTGAAACTCTTGTTGAAGTGATATTAATGCACGTGCTCCAAAATGTAAAATATCCACCAATTTTGTCAATGACACCAAAAGCCTATTATAGCAACCACTATGAAATGGTAAAAACCAAAAATTGGGCTCAGCTTCTGCCTCTATCACAAATTTTTTTAGCTCATTAACTTGTACATTAAATTTCCTTTGGTTTTCTTCCAGTTGTAAATCGGTTTTGCCAACTAGGCTTAAAGGCCCAATTGACTCGATGAATGTGGAGAAGCATTGAGAGAGCTCAAATTTGGCACATGATGAAGCCCTTTTGGGCCAGAAAAGAAGATCCACAAAAATAGAACATGAAAGCCCAATAAAAGTTTCGATGATTCTCTCTATTGCGAATTCGCTTGGTGGGCCAATGTTTTTTCGGCCCAAAATCAAAACAGCCCCAATCACTGCCGAAATGCCACCTGCAGGCCCATACATTCGGCTTCGTTGAAGGAAACTAGTGAAAATGAACCACGGAAGTAGAGACAAGAATCTAATAGGCAATAATCTCTCAAACACGAAACAACCCAAAACACCGTACACAGTTCCAATTACTGTTCCTTGGGCTTTAACATTTGCTGATCTAAAAGTGGCTTCTCTTCCCGAAACGAAACTTACAGCCACTGGAAGACCAGACCAAAATCCGCTTTCTTTGCTATACAATAAGCCCATAAATACTGAAAGGCCCAATGCGAAAGAGAATTTAATTGCCGGGAGAATGTTTGGGCTTCTTAATGTTGTGGCCCAATTAGACCACTTACGTTTGCCTTCAAGACAATTTTCATTTTTAATACTGGGCTGGGCTTGGGGACTATTTGGGCTTTCGGTCAATGATTTCATGTGAAGGAGTTTGGCGCAAAATAGGAAGAAAAAGATGGGTAATTCTTGAAGAGTTGTTGGAATAGAATGAAGGGATTGGAGAAAATGTGTGATGTTTTTTTCATTGGATTCGGGGACAGTTAGTGAACCGCCACCAAGATAATTGTGTTTAGCATTTTTAAGGGTTAGGTTAACATGCTCTTCAAGTGTGTTTAGACCATGTTTAAGGTCTTGGTCGAGAGTGTTGATTGGGAATGATTTAGTGCAACTTAAAGCCAATTCCATTCCTTTTAGATTGATATCTACTTCTTGAAGTCTCTCTCCCAAGTTCATATAATGGGGTTTGAAAAAATTAATTGGAAGCCTCTCCCACTTCATGCCATCCTATTCAAAGGGGAATTAAAATTAATACACCAAAAAAATAAAAATAAATTGAATAGAAACTGAACTTGAAGGGGTATTAATTTCAATAACAACTAAACTGAACTTGAATAAAAATTAAGTTTGTTGGACTTACTATGTAGCGCATGATGGTTGAAAGGAGTTTGTTTCGCTTGGTTGCCAAAGACTTTACATGTGTCAATAACTCGAGTGCTGAAGTATTTTCGTCCTCATCAATTATCTTAACAAGAAGCTTCAATCTCTTCAAGATATTATTTATTAATAATTTACAATTTTTGTTCACCTATATTAAACACAAAACGTAACTTAAGATTATACATATATTTTTTCTTTAAAAAAATGATCTTACATTTAGTTCGTTTGCTAAAAGCAACACCAATTCAAAATTAAATATAATATTAAAATTATGTTAGTTTTAACATGTATATTTTGAATACTCAAGTTCTCATATATTTGAATTATTAACAATAATTCTAAAAACAGTTAATAACATTTGCTTTTAAAATAAATATATCAATTTTATTTTAGATGAAGTATATATCATGCAAACAAAAATCTTGAGAATAATCCGACACTTGAAGAATCTACGTGGACCAAGATGATTGAAGAATCCACTAATAATAACACTACTATGATATTAATTTAGAAATATTCGGGAAGTTATTGACAAGATATAGAGGGACCACTCGAATCCATCTCAATTAAGATTCCAGAGCATGCCTACGATTCAACGTTTTATTTTATTATCCTAAAGTTGTTTGAACATATGAATCCATATAAACTCCAAAAAATGATACCATCACCCCATTAATCCTAATGTCTAACATGTCATGGTTCATAATGACTTACATGTCATGTTCCATACCGTTGAATTAATTCTAATTACTCATGTTTCCCTTGTTATCTTTGGTTGATACGAACACAATTAATTAATACCTCTCTTCTTACATACAAGACTCTTTGCAAAAGTAATTTATTATTTTATACTCTTTAAATTATAAGAAACATTATTTAATTGTTCATAAAAATATCTTAATTAAATATAAATAATTAAAATTAAAATGCCGTATACTTTTCTCTCTTAATAATTTGAAGATATTATTAAAAATAGAATATACATTATTCATAAATTTAATATGAAAATTATTTTGATTAATTTTCGTAAATTGATGAAAGAAATTTAAATAGGAGGTAATACTAATTAGTAAAGAACCACTTTGTATCCCACTTGCATGTAATACATGTTTCGCTAAGGTGTATGTATAGGGAGTGAATTCTCTTGATTGAGGGATGTAAATTTTTCTAGGATGCAACAATTTTTACGGTCTCCATTATAAAATATAAGTCATTTAATAGTAAATACCACGTAAATTAATTAAAAAAAGTAGTTAATTATATTTTATATGAAATTATTTAATAATTATTTTATAATATTGTCCAAAAATATATTTTATTCCATCTTAATTATATATAAATAATTAATTTAAAAAAAAATTAGATTAAATTCATTTAATTTTTCTATATTTAAAATCGAAAGAAGTGGTATATGAGAATGATAATTACATGAGTAGAAAAAATAGAATAATAAATAATTAGGGTACCATAGAGAAAATAAAATTAATACTATTTCTTTCTTTAGTATTGTAAAAGGCAGTATAAAACGAGACAATTTTTGTTGGCCGACTTATATTGTTCAAGTCATATTTAATATATTTAGTTTTTTTAGATTAATTAATCGAAAAACCACATAATCGGATAATTAATGTTTTATAGATGAAGAAAATAAAAAAACTGTCTGCTTTCAGGGATTTGATAAGGAAAAGAGTAAGCATGTATGAGGTGAAGATTCCACTTAAATGTAAAATATTTGAGGCATAACATGATCTAAAATAGCTAGTATTCTCCTAATAAATGTTGGAATTCAATTATGAGTGGTTAGTCCCACATTGATCAGGAATAGAGGCTATATTGGATATATAAGGAGAATGTTCCATAAACCTAATGCCTTAAAGTTTTAGGTTGAGATGTGGTGTCTAAGTCTTTTATGAATCTTTGTTTAACCCATTTCGAATGGACTCGGTGATCAAGTGAATCAAGTCTAGTGGTCAAGGTGGTCAATAAAAGAATGACCCCAACAATAAATACAATTTTTTGCAAGCATCTATATTGTGGTGGAAAAAAGAGTTGGTGTTTATAAAGATGAAT
The DNA here is from genome assembly GCF_000331145.2 of Cicer arietinum. Taxonomy (NCBI): domain Eukaryota; kingdom Viridiplantae; phylum Streptophyta; class Magnoliopsida; order Fabales; family Fabaceae; genus Cicer; species Cicer arietinum. The sequence goes on from NC_021160.2 coordinate 51,428,152, forward strand.
GTTTTCACATTCACCTCTTTCTTTTCCCTTAATTTTCAAGGTTCTACTCAATAAATAAGATGTTGGATTTAAGAAAATAGTGTTTACTAAATATTATCATTTAAAAAATTATAATATAAATGGTGTATATACGCGTGAAATTCTTTTGAGCAATCAAATAGGTGAGCTTCATCGTGGATGTTCCTAATTCTAGAATTAGAAAATGTTTTCCTATTCAAATTATAATATTTTTGTAAGAATTTTGGTGTTTTAATGGCCAAATTGTTCCATCGGTCTTAACTTATATGAACAACACTCATTTTTGTCTTTCCGCACCAAAATCACCTTTGCATGATAATTGTTTATTTAGAGAAGCCTTTTAGTACTTGATGACACCATATGCACACCGTATTTGTCCATGTAATTAAAGGAATTGAAAATTTCAAAAGTTGTATTTTTAATTTGCCACTACCGCACTTACAATCGTATGGAGTTAAAATTATTAAAAGTCTTGCTTATAATGTTATAATAACAAACATTAATATATAAGAGATATATGGATATATCAATTTGAATAATATATAGTTCCGCGTATCACATAATGTACGGCAGCAATAATTTTAAAACTAGAGAGCTGGTTTTAAAATAATAACTATTTATTTTTTAGTTAAACAAAAAAAAAATCAGTATTTTGTGTCCTACTAACAAGGCATATGAGTATAGAACACAATTAAGTGTTTATTAATAATGTATAAAAATAATAAATGTGATAGCATGAAGAAAAATGAAAAAATTACCTGGTAGCAAGCAAAACGTGGGTAAGGAAGAAGCAATGCAAGGACACAAGCAAGTAGAGCTAAGGCAGTACTAGCTGCCAAATGAATAGGATGCATAATAGGATCACAATTAACACCATTAACATAAGCCAACACATACACTAACACTATCTGACCCAATGATATTCTCTTAGCTATCAAATGTGTTGATTCACCCGAAGGCAAAACCACAACAAATGCACCCACCGCCACGGCTATTGAAGTTGTTCCTTTACTAAATTTATTTGGGCCTATAGCCCATAAAATCAACATAGCTGGGCCTAAACTTTGGATTGTTGCATAAACCCCAAGCCAACAACCTCGGAGCGTGTCACCCAAAGCGGCGTCGTTTATGATAATGAGAATAACTACAACGTACGAAAATGCGGGGAATGTTATGAGGGTTCGAATTGAGAGTGGGCCATATAGTGTTACGCAGGCTACTATGGTACACGCTAGTGCCGTTCTGAATGCTGAAGATAGACACTCTAACCACAACGGTGGAATGTTGAACAAATTCATAATCAAGTTTAATGGTTTTCTCTCCTTTTTTTTTTTTGGGATTAATTTGTGGTGTTGAGTACTCTTGCATACTCTTTGGTTTTATAATGGAATATATAAGAAGGAGAGAATGTGATAAGTGGTAATTAATTTCAATTTATGAATTTCTTATTTATTTAATTTATATGATAGTGGATTTGATGTGATGTATTAATTAGGTCGGAGTACTTCTTCTTGGTACTCCTTGCTTTTGAGGATCTTAATAATATTTTGTTTTTTGTTGATTAAAAATATAGATAATGGAAGTGATGTATACGTAGGACCATATATAATGCACTATAAATGTTGGATTTTTTTTCAGTCAAACTATTCCTAATTAATTGAAGAAGGACAATGGAATGTTTTTAATTTTTAAATATTAAGTAATGCTTTGAGTTTAATAATTATGTTTCAAAGGTATAAATAAGTTTTACACTCAAAATACCATAATATTGTACTAGTATTTATTTCTTAAAATATACTAGTATGCATGAAAAAATATATATAATTGGGTGTCTGTAAAAATTATACAACATTGTCAAACTTAATTAAAATTTGACATGTAGTGTGAAATGATACATTTCTCTTATTATAGTGGATCCTAACTCTTCTAAGTAGTACTTGCCACCTAGATTAAAACCGGTGTTATACAAAGGTGCTGCCATTTCTCCCTATCAAAATGCAATTATAGCTTCCAAAAAGGAAAGTTCTTGATGATGTTTTAGTTAATGAGGTAATTGGTATGGCTAGAAAGTTACTAAAATGTTGTCTTATTTTAAATGTTGATTTTGAAAAAGTATGCAATTAAGTTAATTATGGTTTTTTAAATTACAAGATGAAGAGATTGAATTTTGAGAGTGGTAAAGTTAGAGCTTGCACGCATATTTTTTGTACCAACATCTTCTAAGCTTTTAGTGTTCATAATGATGTAAATTTTTTTTCCTTCTATCCCACATGCTAGCGAATATTTAGTGTGTATTTAAATATAAGGTAATAAAAATTAATTTTAAAGAAAATAATTTTGAAAAATCAATTATAATTTAAAGTGTATTAAAAATAAAAAAGTAAAGTGATTTATATTTAAATATATTTATATATTGATATAAAATATTCAAAAGTAAAAATAAATTCTATAAACAAAAACTACAAATTCTAATTTCAAATTAGAATCAAATTCTAGAGACAAGTGATTAGATGCTTGCAATCTATTTTGTCTCAACTTACAATACAAACTAAACCAACAATTCATTTGGTTCAAGGGGCAACGTTTTTTTATTGTAAAACCGGTCTACATTTAAATTTTTATTTGTTGCCATTTTATATTTATGGTTTAGTTTTTTTATGTAAAAAATAATACTTATTCATTTAAATTAAAATAATATATCAATCGACAACATCGCAGATTAATTCATTAAAACCGGAAGGATAAATCTACAAACAAGTCCATAACACCTAGATTAATAACATAAAACGATACAATATTCACAAATTTGATAAAATTAATGTGATCGGAATATACATGTCATCAGATCTACAATGTTGATGATATTGAAATTATTTGAATTTGTCTGTACTAGATCAAATTCAATATGAGCAAAGTGAACACCGCAACGAGAAGAGAAAATCTAATGTCGCACTTAATTGACGAGATAACAGAAAAACACAAAAAAGAAAACTATGTAAAAATCACTTTTTTAATTAAAATAATAGAGAGAAAACAGTATAGATGAGTGATTTCAAATAAAAAATAGACCTAAATCACTCATTTCTATGATGAAGAAGATAAAGACAAAACGAAAGTAGAGTGGAGATGACAGCTAAACTTAATTTTCTCATATTTACGGTTTAGTTATTTAACTCTTAATTTTATCAAACATTTTAATTTTAATAAGTTAGTTTTGTAGATTCTTTTATTAGAAATAATCTTATTTAAGACATTTGTTGAACTTAAATATAGACGTAGGAAATTAATCTCATTCTTATATCATTAAATACGTTTTTATTTATTTATTTATTTATTATTTTTTATAATTAAATTCTTTCTATATAATAAATACTATTTGAAATACGTTGATATAGATCATTAATTTTGACAAAGATTTAAACATGAGTGTATTATATTATAGGAATCGAACTCATTTAACTAGATCCGAATTTCAATGTGTCTTCGTAAAAAAATGTATCTCTTGTATAAAAGAAAAACGTATATCTGTCTATATAAAAACGTCTTACCAAATTAAGTCGTATTCACAATATTACTAAAAAATCATAAGTTTTAATTGGTGTGCTCGTGCTAGTTGTTAGTGGCATTGGGTTCAACGTGAGACTCATAAGGAAACATTGAAATAAAAGAATTCTGCTGCCATGCACAATTAGATTAAAAGTGGGATCTTCCTAGATCTCCACTTAACATAATTTCCTTTCAAAAATTGTTAATATGTTTCCCTTGATAGCATGGAAGGGTTAAGTGGGGAACAATAGTGCACTTATCAAGTGAAATAGCTAGTTTGTTAATACGAGTCTTTCATCTACATTTTTTTAATAAAAGTTTGGTTAGTTGAGTTATGGACTTATTGAGTCATTAATCAATGAAGTATTTTGACATTGATATGATAAGAAAATCAAAAGATACATTTTAAAATTATTTAAAAATTATGTTCAAGAGCTAAAATTACTTATTGTCATGGATAATAAACGCATAATATTTGATATGAAATTTATATGTTTATATTTTAAAACATTGAAGAAAATAAATCACCAATACTACAATATAATAATATTTTTACTCAGTTTACGTACATTTGCCTCATAATGCATAGGTGCTAATTGATAGATATAATAATAATGATTATAAAGTTCCACAAACGATCTTCCGTGAGTGGACAAATAAATATTTATTTAGTAGTAATTTACTCCTACGGTTCAAATGCCCGAATCTCCTAAAATAAGATTAAGTACATAAGAAGACAAAAAAATCAACATATGCAGAATATGATTATCCGTTGTAATAGATCAGAACTGTCCAATTTTAAATTGGTGGTTGAGATTGATTTTACTTATATAAATCTAAAACATACAATTTCAAATCAACGGCTGAAATTACTTATTACTGAAATTACTTATTACTTTAAAATGTGTAAACATGTTACGGTAGAGAACCCGGGTCCAACATATTCATCAACCAAACTGGAAGTATTGGCTGTATGGTTCATCGACATTTTGGTCCGTAATTATATTTCTTACACATTACAGTGCAATACTTTTTCTTTTTTATGAAACATATCCTCCTTCTAGTAGAAATCTAGTTCACTGGCCTTCTATTAAGTTATATTTGTTACAAATTATCATCCAATAGTTTTTCTTTTTATGAAACACATCCTACAATAGACAATTCTATTTTAAATCAGCATAACAATAAAAAATGAAAATAAAACTTTTTCCTAAACAAATTATTTTTCACAAGGGATTGAACCGTAACCATTTCACACAAAATTATCCATGTATATCATCTAACATATTTCTACTAGATCAACCTCATTTAATTCATTTATCACTATTTACACAAAATTTACTACAATTTAATACATACGATAAAGATATGAACAATAAGTGATGTTTTAAATCCTCTCATGTGACACGATTTCATTGAAATCACCACCTACCATTGAAAATGAGAGAAAAATGAAGCATAGAGATAAAAGATATTTAGAAACATGAGGAAACACCAAGAAAAAAAAATTGAGAAGATTCAATCCCGTACAAAAGAAAAACTTACATGAGGAAACACCAAGAAAAAAAATTTGAGAAGATTCAATCCCGTACAAAAGATAAACTTGTTTAACACGCCGGTGAAAGCAACAATTATACATGTAAATTAGGCAAATTGAAAATTCAGAATGCACATCCATATCACTGTATTATATAAGAAAAAGGCAAAATTTGGAGCCTAATTTCAAATTTTCACAAAGGTCATGCAAATGAACAAACTAAATTTCCAATATACTAGTCCCCAAAACACTAGCCAAAATACTTAGAATACAGTTTGTTTTTTCAAAGTTGCAACATATGAACCATGTAGAGAAGAAACAACAACGCGCAACCGAAGAAAAGAAGCATGCTGTCAACTTCCAGTCACAGTCTACACAGATCAACAGTAGCAGGCGAACCAATCCTTACATTAAGTTGTATGTCTTTCACTTCACAAAAGCAAGATATGAGGAGCCGGCTGCGAATCACAACATTTCCTGTGACTTCCGCACACAACGGCTAACCTTTTTCTTGAAATCATCTCTCCTATCTCTCCACTCCTTCTGCAATATTAAAAACCCACAGGTATAAGAAAAACATCGAAAGAATTAAGCACTTTACAACACATCAATAACGATATGACCAACAGCAATGTGTATTTCTAGGATAGAGAGTTTCCCAGAATAATAAAAATACAGGATAATATGTTAAATCCTCCAGTACTCGTGCAAATGAGCAAATGATACATATATTAACATTACAGAAGAATATGTTATCCTCCTAATACTACACATCCCTTGTCAAGTGTAAGTGTAGGAGCATGTCATACACATGGCTGACCGAAAGGAACCTAAAAACAGAAAGGAAAATTCTCGCAACAAAAATGAAAATTTAAGAAAGCTATAAAAAATTGGCAAAAGAAATGTATCTTTATTCATGTCTTCATGATCCTTTAGTCAGCTAGTAGTGACCTTTTTATCTGACATTACACATATCGTTATCATGCCTTCTTTACTAGTTTAACACATATTTAGACATATCATTTAAACTATGATGATGGGCTAGGTATAAGATTATGGTTGTATAAAAATCTTTAAAATATTCTTACAAAAAGTTATTCGAAGTATTCATGATGTGGGTTAGGGTGAGCAGGGTATGATTTTAATATTTTCTTGTGGGACTAGGTTGAATGTTCATCCTCGAACTTGTGAGGTGGGCAGGAGTGTTGAGAATTTTCACGAAGGGACAAGGGTGGGGGGGCAGGGCTGGGTTAAGAAAACCCGGCTCCTACTAGCTCCATTGCCAAGACTGTCAACATGCTAAGCGAAAAAAATTCTCTTTTTTTTGTGTTTCATAACTCCAATTATAAAAATTGTGTTTCATTTAAACCTAAAGTAACGTGAGCAATGCCTAAACTACGATGTTGATATTATTGTTTCAGTTGTATTTAATCACTCATAAAATTCATCCTTAATAAAGATAGAAATTATCTCACTTTGTTATCTACTCAACTACTAGAGAAGTATTATACTATACATGCTTGTATAATATGCAATCTCACATCTCACTCCTTACACGCTGTAGTTATTATCAGTGTACATCAGGACTTAACTCTATTAAATACTCAACCTCAAGGAAATAACTACAGAAATAATTGCAGAATATGTAGCATTAAAGCAGTACAAGGACACAGGTTTGTTTTACTAGTAGATAAAGTATGTAACATAACAACATTGGTAAAACTAAGACTTTGCACAATTCTCAAATTCAATATCGGTTTGCCTTTATTTGTCTAAAATGAAAATTGTATAATTGCAATGACAAAATCATGTAAATAAGAAAAATGGTCAAACTTACCGCAGCTTCAACATTTGCCGGAGATTCATCATTAGGGCTAGAAAGCATTGATATGATACTCAACACTATACTCTCCACCTGCAAGACAGCATACATATATTTATTCATACGCTAATAAACATGTTCTAAAAGATTTACAAGTAGAAAGCATGTCAAATCACTCATGGTGGACAAGAAGTGGCATACCATTTCTAAAGTACATTCAGCAAAGTTATTATTAATGCTAAACCAACCTTGAAATTATTAACACTTAAGAGTTAAATTAGCTTTACGGCGTTATATATGTGTTGGCTTTCAAGCAACTTAGTTCTCTATTGAATAAATGAAGTTGAAAAGCTAGCTCCTCCTTCAACCTACTGATTAATTTATGGCTCTCGTTCGACCTATATCAGGTCAAAGTCATACCAAACTTACTTACACAATAAACTAGGGTAGGATTTATTTTTTTTAAATCTAGTTAGGCAAAAAGCCAAACATAGACCATCCAAATGACCTTTTAGACCCAAAATATCAACCAAATTAAGTAAAAGTGAATACCATATTCGATTTTAACTGCGTGTTGTAACTTCAAACCAGATACACCTATTTAAAATTTTAAGCATGTTATCTTTACATATAAAGTTGAGCTTATAAGTTCATTTAATGATAACTTTATGATTATTTTAAGTGCATAATACAAAATAGGTTTTTGATGAGGCTTTCAAGTTTCAAGTAGAGTGGGGCTTTTAAAAAGGCAAGCCAAGTCTAAAACAACAAGTGTATAAAAGGTATACATATCAAGCTCATGCCATAGAAAGCTTGACCCACTCTAGCCAATTTCGACCCCTATTAGTAAACAATTATATTCAACGATTGGCTTCAAGCGTGTATCATACATTTTTAACGTGATTACCAAAAAAAGTCATGCTGAAGAGATACTAGACACTTCTAATCTGAATTTCTATTACTAAGTTGATTTAGTCGACACATTGAGTTAGAATAGCCAATTGAATAATGAAACGTAAAATTCTCATTATTGAAATAAAGGAATTGAGTTAATGAATTTATGCTTTCACGTACTGTATGAACAGGTGTCCAGCGCTCACTTGCAAGCTCATAACCATTTGGATCATCACCAGGAGGATGAAGAATCGATATGCAAACACGTCCATCTGGATATACTGCAAATACAAACAACATCATTTAACTTCATGTCTTAGCCAAAGCAAGATCACACTGAAGAAAAGAAAAGAAAAAAAACCAACCATTGGGATGCCATATATCTGAGGTGAATTTCACCGATGGTGGACTGTTTGGGTAGTTTGACGGAAAGCTCATAATGGCATTGAAAAATCCCCCCTCACTACAACAAATTAATAAAATCAACAAACATATAAGAGGAAGTAAATTGATGATTAGGAGCATATTAGGATCACAAAACTCTAAAACCAATCCAATAAGAGGAAGTAAATTAACAATTAGGAGCATAATTTAAAACAAGAACAAAAACCAAAGCCTTCAACTAAAGAAAATCCAGTGCAATCAAATAAAACCAAAAAAGAAGAATAAACAGCATAATCAATAAACCATGAAAGTACAATCTTTTGCAACAAAGAAGCTGCATTGAAAAGAAGTATAATCAGTATTCTTTTTATCAAGTCTTCAAATATATATACCACTCTCCATCATTATTAGTTCTTTTACTTGAAATTCCATTCAATCCTAGTGAAACAAACTTGTCAACACAGAAAATCATAAAAAAAATTACTAGCAATCACAAAAACCGAGCTAATCGAAGCAAACTTTAAATTAAAGACGATCTTTAAGGGGAAATCCAAAACCCCAAAACAGAAAATCAATGAAATCATCATTGCATAATTGGAAATCATATCAATTGGTGCAAAATAAAATTTACTTATATAAAAGAGCTTACTAAAGAGTATCGGGTGGTCCAATTATGGTTACACTCCATTCAAAAATGTTGGTTTCATCGACCAAACCAGCGGAAAATCCATCAACGGGGTGTTTACAAAGATCTGAGATGAAAGTAAGGTTAATCAGAAGAGTGCGGAAAATTAACGCAACAAAAACCTATGATGAAATAAAAAGAAGCGATGAAAAGAAAGGGGAATTGGTAAGTGAGGAGGAATAATAAGAATAATACCTTTGAGCTGCTTTTGAAGGAGGAGGCTTGCTTGGGAGGCCATGAATTTGAGAGGAGAGAGGGCTTGTTGTGAGATTGTGAACAAACAACAAACCAGAAAGAGAACTCCTAAATCCCCACACTTTTGTTATTTGTATTACGATACTTCTTCGGAAATCAAATATAACAAAATATCTTACATCTATAAATTATGTATTCTATTAAAAGTCATATTATTATTGTAAAGTAATATTTATTTTTTAAAGTAATATTCATTGTAAAGTGATATTATTATTGTAAAGTGAAATTATTTTTTATTTTATTCTAAAGTAATATTATTATTGTAATTATAAATTTATTTTTATTATTTAGATTTTTATTTAGTCAACCTCATTATTAAATTAATACACATTAAATACATATGAGTATTGTAAAAAAAATATAAATTAAATAATATAATTATCATAAAAAAATCACATATAAATATATTTTTCAAATTCAAATCATGATATCTAATTTAATTCTATCAATTTGTTGATTAAATTAAATTTTAAAATACAAATATTATGGATTTAAATCCATATACTATAGCATATCAAATATATTTGCCTTTTATTATATATGAGTTATATTTAGGAGATGACACATCCTATAACTTTTTTTAAGTGTACAATAAATTTGTTATTTCTAAGTTTTTAACATTTACAAATACACCAAAAATATGAGTACCTTTTTGTTTAAATGAGATTAGAGTAATTACATCTATAAAAAAAATTGATTTAAATTTAGACTAAATAATTTTTTATATTGTAAAACTAATATTGTACCATCTATATTTTTTTAAGTGCATTTTCAAAAAAAAAAATCATAGAAATTTGTTTCATGAATTGTAAAATAAAATTTATATTAATCAAAAGATATTTTAGCATAAATATAATTTTTTATATAAACTAAAAATAGATTAAAATAAAAAGAAAAAGACAAATGTCTAAACTCACATATATTTTATTCAAAAAAAAAAGTATGATAAAGAGAAAATAGGGAAAAAGTGACAAAGTAAAATATTAAATAGTGTTGTGAGAATCAATTCTATTACGGGTATTATTAACATCCGTTTGTTTTAAATGTTTTGCTTTGATTTTTAAATAAAGTGAAAGTAAAATATATTTACTCATATTTAACTTTAAAAAATATGAGTACCTTTTTGTTTCCTAAAAACAATGTATTTCATCCATTACAAATAAATATATTTTTAATATATAAAAATGTTCAAGAAGAATGGTTGTTTTGCATTTTGGGACATTGATTATTTATAATTTTACTATGGAATTGATATTGTTTGCACCACTTTTAATACTACGCTTTGTATTTATGAAAATAATTAATACATAATTGTTAATAGAGATAATTATATAGAGATTAATTGTTATATATATATATATATATAATAAATTTTACATCACACGTCACACACTCATATATATATACACGTATGATTTTAGAATTAATTACAATAAAAATTTATTTTATAGTTATTGTTAAAGGGCACTCGGTTACGATACAAAAATGAAAATAATAAATTTTAACCTTTTAAAAATTAAATATATAATTTTTAATACACTTTTTAATATAAAAATTCTATTTTTAAATATTTAACAAATACTTCAATGATACTTGTTAATGTTTAATTTATTTTATTAATTGAGTTTAACTTTTTTATATTAATAATATAAAAAAATTATATTATCAAGGCACTATAATTAATATATATGTCATTTTAAAAATAATACGATAAAAAATCCAACATTTTAAATTAACTAACAATTATAATTGATTTACATGACAAAAACTCTTTTACTAACAATATTATAAATTAAATACTTATTAATTTATATTTTTCTTTATACAACTTTTGATTTTACATATAAAAAAATAATATAATTAATTCAAATTTTAAATTAAATACAACAACTTTTATACATAAAATTTTACATTTTCTATAAGATTAATGAGTGTAAGCTATTTTACAAATAGTGGATTACAAGTATTTATACAGTAATTGTTTGAAGCGGTTACGAGAGTTGGGATAGTAGCTAAGTAGTTCCTAGATGAAGGAAGTGATGTAATGCAACGTACAGAGACAGATACGCAAAAGAAGTGGAGAGAAAAAGTGGTTCACAACCCTATGCCGCTATGCGTGTGTTTGAGTTCTCTTCTGTTCTCTTCTGTTCTGTTCTGAGCTGTGTGTTATGTCTTGTGTGTCCGTGTCCGGGTGATACGAATGTGAGGTTTGATTCCCTGCAATGCTGCTTTTCTTTCTGGTGCTCCTTTGTCCATCCAATTTATGCCACGTAAGATAGTTTTACGCTTCCAGGCACTTACGCATCATCTTGTGGGTCCATCTTTGTTTTGCTTTACTTAGAGGCATACACATAATAATAGCCCACTTCAGTTTCTTTTGGTGTGGGGTGGCTACCGGCAGGATATCATGAAACCATTAATCTATGACATTTATTTGTTCTATCAGATTATATAATTATTATTAGAAATTAACTTAAAGATAATTATCACATTATAAATGTAATATTTTGTTATTCTCTTCTCTTTTATATTTTGTTATTCTTTTAGTTAAATTAAATATATAAGATTTCTAATTAATTTTAATGTTAATTTAAAAGAAATAGAATAAGAGAAAATACATATATTTTTATGTCATTCAAATATGTTTATGAATTAAAAAAAATCAAGAAATACTTTTAAAAGTATTTTGAGAGATTAAATATAAATTGTCATTGAACAAGAGAGAAATTATTGAACAAAAATATGAAACACTACATAATAGGTGAGATAACTAAGCTCGTTATTATGATAATTGGTGAGCTAGATATTCCTATTGATATGGTATTGATGAATTATAAGTGAAGGTGACAAAATTCCAATTGATGTAGTATTATTGATAAATTATAAGTGAATGTGATAAAATCTAATTTAGTATGATTTGTGGTAGGATCTTTTTTATAATGACATCACAAGTAATTTATATTGAGAAGATGTGTAATCTAAAGACGTCATTTCATAATAAGCAAATATAAAAAGATAAGTGATATGATAAATATAAAAATAACTAAATTTATGTTCTAACTTTTTCTTTTCATGTTACCTCAATATTTTAACGTGTATGAAATAACAATAAGCACACATGTTATACGGCCAAACAAAGAAAAAAAAATACATGTGAGATGAAATTAATATATATATATATATATATATATATATATATATATATATATATAAAAGTAAATATAAAAAGATTAGTGATATGATAAATATCAAAATAACTAAATTTATGTTCTAACCTTTTCTTTTTATATTACCTCAATATTTCAACGTGTATGGAATAACAATAAGCACACATGCTATACAACCAAACAAATAATATACACTTTTATATATATATATATATATATATATATATATATATATATATATAAAAAAAATATAAA
>NC_021160.2:51440901-51491152 GCF_000331145.2 Cicer arietinum
ATATATATATAAGTGTATATTATTTTGTGCAACTTCTTAAGAAGAAAAATATGTTCAATAGTTATAAATGTCATATTGTTTATATATAAGTGTATTTTATTCTTTTGATTTAATTTACAGTTATTTAAATAAAATATGTATATATGATTTATTGAGTTTTATTAGTTGAAGAAAGTTTTGTGTTTTCATTTATTTATATGCAAATGGTCGTCTTTGATATATGCATATATTAATACAAATGGTAAATCAAGTTTTTCGAAACTCTATATAAAGTTTTATTTGAAATACAATATTTTAAAAGATATGGTTATTTATTATTGATTCAAAAGGATTAAAACGATTGAAACATATATCAATGTAAACCTAAAGTTTATAAATCGTATTACAGTTTCTTGTTGGTAAGACCGATTGGGTCATCCTGGATTTATTGCGATGTGAAAAATAGTTAAATTTTTATGCAAATATGTATTGAAGAGACAAAAGATTATTCAATCAAATAATTTTTGTGTCTTATTAGTTTCGAAAAGAAGTTGACAATTTGAGGGAATGAATTTCTCACATTTTCTAAAATATATATGAGGTTGTAATTGTGAATTAATACACCAATCATAAATTAAATATTATCGTGTATGTTTGTTATCAACTCATAGTCAAAAGTTTATGAGACATTTGTGTCAACTAATTTAATTAAGAATCAACTTTCATAAATATCTAGAAAGAATTTGGACACTAGTGAATGTATTAGATTTGATATTAAACATCATGTATCATATCTTAAACACAAACATAGACTTGAAGATCAATTTTTTAGACATTTAAAGTTAATTGTGTGACCAATACTCATGAAATCATAACTTCTATGTTATACTATGGAAACATGCTATCATATATATTGAGATATTAATTTGCATCAAGCCAACATGATACTATAATCATCCCCTTAATTTACAATCAATTTTGAATTGATAACCTAATATTCTCCATCTAAGATATTTTTTTGATGTGTTGTGTACGTTCCAATTGTTCCAATAAAACGCACTAAGATGTGTCGTAAAAGAATATTGAGAATATATATTGGATATGAAAATCTCCATTTATAATAGAGTATACTGAGCCAATAAATTAGAGATTTGTTTACAAATGAGTTGTTGACTGTCATTTGATGGATTAGTATTCTCAATATTAGGGAGGATAATATACAGTTGAAAATGATTATTAAGAAATATTATTATATCATCTTGATTCTCATACAAACTAGTGTTAACCAGAAGTTTAAAAGGCAACTCATTAGAAAAGTTTAGAAAAACAAATTATCATTTGCAAATGCTCCAATTAAAATTTAAGTCCTTGTTGGACAATGTATCATTGCAAATGAGTCTCATCCATGCATAAAGTGTAGTATATTTATTGGTTCCAAAGATAAAAATCCTTGAAAAAGAAATTGAGCTAAAAAGCAATATGGCCCAAATGAGGATATAAATATTTCAAAAGGCTAATTTGACAAAATTGATTTTCAATTCCAGACGAACTGATTATCTATTTAAAATTTGTGAAAATATAGAGATCTCAATAAAATATGTCATGCATTGAATATGATGTAACCGAAAGAAAATTAACTTTGACAACATTTTTACATTATAATTTAGTGCTATATGTGATAAATGATTATGATGATCATTAATTAAAGTCTATTAAAGATTATAGACAAATAGAAGTTGGGAAAAACAATTGAAGTGAAGTTAAATTCGTTTTGCAAATTGATAGGTTTTTGGACTTTAAGTCTTCCCATCTGAAGATGTGAAACTAATTAGATATCTATGATTTAAAAAAAAAATGAGAATAATGAAATACAAATATTCAATAGTATTGGTAAAAGTCTATCATTGATTTTGAGTATATATGTTCTTCTAAAGTGAATTTAATAACTTTTTCATACTTGATTAAGTTTAGTAGCCATAAAAGACTCAATTTATATGAAAGTCATGTTAGAATTTGTGTGGCTCACTTGATAGTGATGATTATACGAAACTTTCTAAATGATTTAATTTTCACGAGGCATACATTTCAAACTATTAAATATATGACTTAATCAAAATGAATAAGTTAATGTATGTGGTCAAACAATTTAGATGCACATTGTGTAGTATTTTTGTGTGAATATTTTCTAATTGTGGAATATGGGAATGATATCATTTGAAATAGTTTGAGATTAAATATCAAGAAAAAATAAATATTTGCTTGAGATTACAAAATAAGTTTTCGAATAATACTTTTTGAATTATGAACCTCGTATAGCAAGGACTCTAAAATGATCTTATATGGACAAGTCAAATCAGTTATACAAATTTATTATTGTAAGATTGTCAATTGTGAACAAATTTCTTTTTAGAGCTTGAGAAAATGATGAAGAACTAATTGATCTTGAAGTACCATATCTTAGTTCAATTGAGGGCACTAACGTATCTTACTAACTATACATGTTCTAGTATATTTTTTGTTGTCAATTCATAATCGAACATTTTCTGTGTTGCCTTAGATGTGCAAATTATTTGTCTAATCCTCGTGATAAAATTTTACTACTATAGAAACAAGTCGAGAATATATTTGATTAAAGTTTATGGTTCAACACATACACGAAACTTGTGATTTGTCTTCTAAAAGAATGGAAGCATCAATTATGAAGATAATACTATGTGAATTTCTCTCATAATCTTTAGAAAAAAAGGTAATTCGAATATTCAATAAAAACATTTGTGTGATAATTTTGCATATCTTTTACAAAGTCACTCTCAAGTAATACTTTTTGAGTTGTTGGTACTAAAGATTGGTCATTATCGTCTCAAAGATGATTGTTAAGTTGGGGGAGAAATGAATATGCTATAAACTCTTTTTTCCTTCACCGAGGTTTTGTCTAATTGGATTTTTTTAGTAAGGTTTTTAACGAGACATTTCTCTCATAAAGGATGTTGTACTCTTTTTCTTTCACTTGAATTTCATTGAGTTTTTTCTTGTAATGTTTTAGCCATATCCATAATGTATACTCAAGAGAGACTATTACGAATATTTGTGTATGTCCATTTTGCCGAAATTTTCGTATTGAATAGTTGGTCTATAGCTCTTATGATTAAATGGTTTTACACTTTAGTAGTGCTCCTTAACGTCACATGTTAATGAAATATTATATTATAGGCTAAATTACATTCGTGGTCCCTTAACTTAATTTCAGGTAACATTTTAGTCCTTTATCTTTTTTTTTTCCCGACTTGGTCCTTTATTTTAATTTTAAGTGACAATTTGATATTTTATGTTTTAAAATTTCAACAATGATATCCTTTTTTATACAAAAATTCAAAAAAAAAAATTCAATCAAAACTCATAAAATTAATTATATTCTTCAATATAATACAAATTTCATCAAATTCGTAACGCAAATCTTCAAATAAACTCATATTTTCATACTTTATTTGATATTGTTAGGAATAAAGGATTAAATCGGAAAAAAAAAAGATAAAGGACTAAAACGTTACCTGAAATTAAGTTAAAGGACCACATATGTAATTTAGCCTATATTATACTTTAAAAAAGTTTTCTAAACATAAATGTATTACAAAAATTTGATAAAAGTTTTTATAGTACACAAAATTTAAATGTTTTAGAAACATTTGTGTTCTTTAAGTGTTTTGTAACCTAAGTTGAATTTAGGGGGATAAAAAAATTATTTTTTTTTTTGAAAAAAAGTGATAAAATAAATATTTTTTATAAAATGTGGGGTAGGTGTATAAATATGAGAAATAGGATAAAATTTTCTTACTCATACTCCACAATTATACTCTTAGTTCATAAATTCTCTAAAAATCTAAAATTGTTCCTGATTTTTTTAAAATATATTAAAACTCAAATTTAAATTTTTAGGAACATAAATGCATTTCAAAAAATTTAAATTAAATTTTCTAAAATACACATTTTCAAAAAACTCAATTTCAAAATTTTTGAAAATAAAAAAACTTTAAATTTAAATTTTCTGAAATACAAATAGATTCTAAAAAAAAATTATAAATTGCGTTTTTTGAAACACAATTACTTTGAAGTTTCTGATAAAAAATTTCTTTGAGAGTACATAAAAAGTTACTATATACAGAAAAACTTCATTGAAATTTGTTGGATGTTTTTCTCTTAATTTTTTTTTCCATAAAAAAGAGTAAAATGCGTGTGTTGACTAAAATGTGGGAGTAAGTCATAATTGAATGGGTATAGAGGAAAATTTTATACTTATGAATGTAATAATAATAAAGCCATATAAAATTTCTGCTTACGATTGTAGTAATAAGGCCATATCTCATGTCACGACATTGAATCAAGCCCACAACACTTCGTCTTCCTTGAGAATTTTTTGTTCCCTCACATTCTAAAAACTTCTCATTTTAATTTTAATTTTAATATTTTTCAACAAAATTACTCATATATAAGGTGTTTGTGACCAACCATAAACTTGGTGGTAAGGAGTCATAAAGTGCTTTAGTAGTTTTTGTTAGATGGAGTAATAAAGAGATCATATATTTAACTCTTCGTTCCACGAAGATAACTCTGCTGGTAAGCTAAAGGATGTCGAAGAAATTTATTCACATCTTTGTTCATATATACATATAATGCTTAGAGGAGTCACAAATCTTTTGAAAATCAATTAATCCTTATTTTTTAGAAATACTAGATATATACAAAGCTTTAGTGGACTTTCCAATGAATATTTTTATTAAGATTAGGTGAAAAAAATTCGTTTTGATTGAACGTATTTTTCGTAAAATTAAAATTTAGAGATTGAGACGAATTTGTGAGTTTGTGAGTGGTGAATTCAACAAATCCTTGTTGTCACACCACTAAAAAAACCCAGGTGTTGTTCTCATTACACCACATAAGAATGGAAATAATTATGATTTTTGGAGTGTAAGCAACTAACCAGAACAAGTCTCCCCCTCAAACTTATTGACATTGATTGTGTCATACGGTTTGGAAAATACACTCCCCATCTTGAGGGGGTATTAGCATAAATAAGCTTGATGAAAAAAATATTCTTATTTATAATATTAATATTTAAATAGGTTGTGTTCCGTTTAAAAGAGTTTTAATTTTTTTTTTGGAAAAAAGATCAGTTTTCAATATTATAGTATATAAACATTTATTATTAATTAATATTATTTAGAATTAATAATTTTATCATGTTGCAACAAATTAATATTTTTAAAAAATAGTTTCTATTTGAGAAAGATATAAAAAAATATACATTGTTTTTTATTTTACCATTTAATGTGATATTATATTGAATTTAATTTTAATACATTAGTAATGTAATTTTTTTTAATAAATTAAATCCATATTAATAGTGAGAATCTACAAATCGATAAATAATACTATTTTATTTTAATATGTCTTTTTGATATCATCAAATATCATATTTAAGTATATTAAAGGCTAAAATATTTTTAATATATTGTATATAAATATAAATTGAATCTTAGAGATAAATGAAATAGATTAAAAGATAGACTCTATGAAATTTCAATTCCGTAGACTTTTATAGATATATAAAAATATATTTATAGATTGACCTAGATTAAACGTCTTTTTTTATTTATAGAATAAGTAAAAAACAATAAACAATACTTTCTACTATCAGAAATAAATAGATTTGATTTATTTCCCTTTTATATATGTTATCTTGACCTTTCCTAGCTATTTTTAAAGAGATTTGTGCAGAAAACTACTTAAATTTCGTAAGTTGTGGGATGCATTGATCGCAAATTTCGCATAATAATAGTTAGTAGATATTAGAATCCGATTAAGCAAATTAAAATGTGACTACCCCCTCAAATTAAGACAATATACCCAACAAGAATATTTCATAAAAAGAATATATTCAACAAATATGTGAAAAATAATCTTAACTAGATGTTAACTCGCGTGTTGTGTGTACATATTTTAATTTATTTAATATAAGTGAATTTTTTTAAAAATTAATATGAAGTTTTATATCTCAATTGTCAAATGATTATTGATATAATAGTTAGATCAATAATATATATTCAATTTTAAGATATACACTCCAAATTTTTATAATGAGAGGAGGCGTCATACTTTTTAATTCTTGTGTATTGAGCATGCCTTGTCTATGTATCAATGTTCTTTCTTGATTGTTAATAATGACTTTGGTAACCATATTTGTTTGGGTCCTTGATGGTTAATATATTTTCTTTTAGAAGATTATTTAAAACTTGATCTCCTTTTAAAATAGCAAGTTGATTTTTTATGACCAATTTTGAGACGGTAGGAGCATTTAATTGTTGATCTTGGAATTGATTTTGAATTCTGGATTTCAAGGGGTTTTAATCTTGATTTTGAAGAAGTGGTAGATCGTTCTCCTTTTAAAGAAGCAAGCTATCAAAATCTTTTTCAATTTGTTCACAAAAAAGACATGGTTCAAAATTTATTACCTCCTTGTCTTCAATATATGCCATTAAACATAAGTTGACTTCTTCAGGTTCCTCAATTTCTGATTCGTCAGAATCATCCTAGGTCACCATCATGGATTTTTTTTTAAAGCGAACTTCTTTGGTGCTTTTTTGTTCAAGGGACATTCAGTTTTATAATGTCTTTGTTTATTGCATCCAAAACATGTGATTTGACTTTAGTCTACCTCTATTTTGAAGTTTTCCTTGTGATTTGAAAATCCATTTTTGATATGATCCCTTCTTCTCAACATTCTATGTATCTTTTTTGTAAGACGAACTATTTCTTCATCAACATCTTCTTGTTTAATTTCTTTTGAGTCCTCATCTGGACTTTCTTGAGATGTTTTCAAAGCTATTGTTTTGCCCTTTTTGATTGGTCTGTCTTCTTGTAGCAGCATTTCATGTGCTCGTAATGTTCCAATCAGTTTCTCCAGTCTGAGTACGTCAAGATTATTGGCCTGACTTATGGTTGTCACCATGGGCCTCCATATTATTGGAAGACATCTCATGATCTTTCTTACTCTATCTTGTACCGAGTATGCTTTCTCTAAGGAACTCATTTCATTTACACTGGTTGTGAATCTTGAGTACATCTCACCAATGGTTTCTCCTTCATTCATTTCAAACAATTCAAACTTTCTTATACATATATCAACCCTTGTTTCTTTCACATGGCTTGTTCCTTCGTGATGAGTTTGTAATGTGTCTCATACTTCTTTAGCAGGTTTGCATTCATCAGCTATTTCACTTTCTTCTCTACTTAAAGCACAAGATAAAAATAATTGAGCTTTTGAGTTTAAAAGTACCTTAGATTTTTCTTCTGTTGTCCAATTTGCTTCTTTCTTTTCAGCAGAAGTTGAAACATTTTGGTCAACTCTTGGTATGAAATCTCCATCTATAATGATGCACCACATTCATGTATCTTGAGATTTCAGGAATTATGGTTGAAGCGAGACTTCATTATATAAGTGAATTATGGTTGAATGTATTATCTTTTTTAAGAAGAAAAAAAACACACACAATTCAAAATAATACCAAAATAGAATTGAGATGTAGAAAAAATTTCATGAAAAAAGTTTGGAGTTCAATTTTAGTGTTAACAATTTCCCCTTTCTCTATAATAATTACTAACTATTACAATTTACTTATAAAAAAAATATTTGATTTATATATATCGTTAGTGAAAATAATTTTTACACCGCCAATTAATTATAATTAAAATATTAAAATATTTGATTTTTATCATAATTTTTTTAAAGTCAACGACATAACATATGTTGATGGTATAAAAAATTTTAAGCGACAATTTAACTAATATAAAAATATTAAAACAATTTTTACAAATTCACATTTAATTTCAACAATAAACCAATATGAAGGGATTCAATCATATACCTTTACATAAAAAAAATAAGCGAATAACTCTTGTTTATTTATCTTGGCTCTTCGTTGACAAATAGTGACACACACACACACATACCTTTACCAACCCATGTGACTTGCTCTCCAACTCCAATTGTACTTGTTTACACTCCAACCAAAATTTCCAAAAATTTGCCACACCCTACAACCCTTCTTTTCCTTAAAACGTATTCCTTATCACACAACACCTCAAAAGCTCTCTCTTTTTTAACTTATCCTTTTTCAAAAAAATTATATTTAATTTCGGTTCCTTAGATAGTGATACTTTGTTTACATTAATAAACCTTAGCTACATCTAATTTTTGTGGCTCTAGCTTCTGGGTTTCCGCGTTATTGATGATAAATAAATTGTCAATTGACACAACTCATAAGTCATTAAGCTTGAAAAAAAAAGAAAGTTGTAAGGTAAAACTTTCACCTTTCAAGAAAATTTTCCATTAAGTTAGACGTGTGTTTGGGGGGTCTAAAAAAAGTACTAATATATCTTTGAAACGTGAGTTTCAATAAATATGGAAGGAAGTGATATACCCCTTCTTCACTCGAAGCTGCATGGTCCATCTCTTTCCTCTTCTTGTTTTAGATTTTAGCTAACTCCTAGGACTTTTAGATATTGTTGTCGGGTTTTATTTTATTTTCTTCCTAAATAATTCCGTATTTTCTTTTATAGCTTTCAATTACCACCGAAATTTTTTGCCTTAATTTTTCTTGATATTTGATATTTTTTATTTAATATTTTGATAGTATTAGATAGTATGTAGATGTGAAATTCTCAAGCAAAAAAAAAGGGACAATGTCTTCTGTTAAATTATGTATTATTTTAAGCCTTGTATTTGGGTGTCTTATACTAGGTGTGTTTGCACAACTTTACTATTTCTTATGGTGGAAAAAGAGAAGAACAAATTTAGATATTGAAATTGATGAAGGTAATTATGCAAAAAAAGTGTTTTATTTTGGGTGTTGGAAGAACACACAATGTTCTTTACATAATCACACTAATCCAAGTGTAATTAGAGACCAAGAAACCACAAATCATGAACAAGATTTAGAATTGGGTTGTGATGGAAAAGATATGCTTTTGAAGTCTTCAGGGGATGAAAGTTTGGAGTTAGAATTAATGAGGCTGCATAATCTCCCTGGCCCACCAAGATTTCTCTTCACAATCACAGAAGAAACAAAAGAAGATTTGGAATCTGAAGATGGTAAATCAAAAGGTGAAAGAAGTAGAAAAGGGTCAAGA
This sequence comes from Cicer arietinum, assembly GCF_000331145.2. Classification (NCBI taxonomy): domain Eukaryota; kingdom Viridiplantae; phylum Streptophyta; class Magnoliopsida; order Fabales; family Fabaceae; genus Cicer; species Cicer arietinum. The sequence continues at coordinate 51,450,064 of NC_021160.2, forward strand.
ACAAAGAGTTTGAGTGATGTTATGTTTACATCTCTTGTTTCTTCACCTTTGAAGTGTTCTAATTTAGACACTCTTGATTCTTATAAACATCAAGGGTTTAATCCTCTTTTTGAAGTTTCGGGTGAATCAGAGTTTAATAGGTTTAGATCTTCACCACCACCAAAGTTCAAGTTTTTAAGAGATGCAGAGGAGAAATTGTATAGAAAATTGTTGGAGGAATCTAGGAGAAAAGCACTTTTAGAGAATCTTGGTTCTGTCTCAGAATACGAGGTTGAAAATTCTACTAATAATGTAACAGAAGCTATGAGCTATAGTGATGGTTCTTTTCTTAGGATTGTTGAGAACAAAGAAACAGAAAGCAAACAACAAGTTCAACAATTTCTACCACAGTTTCCTTCAGGTTCTTCTCAGGTTCTACCTTTGACATCTTCTCCTACAACATTCAAACCACTTCATAATTCATCAATGGTGCATTATTAGATTTTAGATCCATACAATTAGGCCTCTGATTTTTATTTTATTTTTTAAATTTTATCTCATGTTAAATTAATTTTTCTAATTGACTCCTTTGCTACTTTTTTTTTTGTTTTATAAATGATTTAAATGATTGCTAATTTCCTTTTTTTTCTTTGGTTCCTTTAATTATTTTATATGTTATGGACCTCTATATTATGTGTGCTATTAATCTCATATTTGGATTCACTTACTTGAAAATAGTTAATGAGATGTTCCAAAGCTGATTGAGCTAATTTTCTTAAATTCTTATAAAAATAATTTACATAAAAATAATTTAACTTTATTTTATCTTTTATATAGAAATAACTTGTACATTTACGTGAGATACTCAAATTCAAATATTAACTGGCACAATTTTTTATAAAACTATATTTACCTCTTCGTTGAATCCTAAATTACAAAGACTTGGTTTCTCTAACAACATTAGAGATATAAAGACACATACTTATAAGCCATCAATTAGTTGTTTATTTAAACAAACCTACATGATTGATGTGGTTAATATGCTATAAAAATTTGCGCATGGTACGCCAACAAATAAAATGCAAACTGACATAATCTTCAGAATAGTTGCTAAGAAACTGGTTACTTAGGAAAGGAATTCGTGGGCCATTGTGTTTTTGTCCATTCATATGTTTGCTGTGGCACTAACCAGTTAATCATTCATTCACATGAAGAATGATGCTTGTTTGCTACATTATCAAATTTTAAATTTAAAAGGCCTTAATCATTTATGATTTTCTTTTTAGATAACCCCACAAATAAATCATTTACTGTAGTAGTGTTCGCTTATCTAGCTGTGTCTTTTGTTTTCTTTCCTAGATGCTTAATTAATTCACATCACATTATCACAATCACAATTAGCTATCAAATGGGAACTTTAGCATCATGAGTGCATTTCTGGCTTGATGGTTTATTTGGCAAAATCACACTAACACTATAATTTTAAAATATAAGTCACACAATGTGATTATGGTAAACTTTATTAATCTAAATATGCACTAAATTAAAATATTAGACGTAAACATGAGAATATTTGACATATATTAAGATAGATTTTATATGTAGAGTTATAAACTAATACTAAAAATGTTATTGATTGACTTTGTCTAACTCTCTACAAAACTAGAAAGTCAATGCTTCATGTTAATATATTTAGCAAAATAGTTTACAGATAATAAATTTGAATTTAAGGTTGTTGAACATTGTGTGTAAGAAGACTTTATAGTTAAGAATTCCACACTTTTTTTGCTAACCTAATTAATTGCCCAAAATATAAAATAATATTTTGCTTTAAAAAAAAGTTATATATACAGTTTTCTTAACCACCTCCATTTTAGAATAGAAGTATTCAAATTTACATTAGATTAATGTTAAAGAGTAAATTATGCGATTAGTAAAACACTCAATTTAATTTGCACAGTAAATACAACTCTTCTTCTTGTGTACTAAGTTGGTGTTAATTTTGTCATTAAACTCTTAAAAAAAAAAAATTTCAAATAACTAAAAAGATGAATTAAATTTAATTGGGCCGCACCGTGGCCCATGAGGATGTCATAATCAAGCATGAATGGACAAAGTGGAAAGCAGTAGGTGTCACGAATTGGTTGGTTTGTAGTGTCTATGAAATGAACTTTTACCTAAACAACAAGTGATGTCGTTGTTATCACGCGAAATCGTTAGAAAGTTTTCCCCAACCAAACCCACAAATTAAACACTACCTTTCATTCAAAAATTCAAAATGCAAAATTTGAAATTTGCCAAACAAGCACCTTGCAACCTACTAGTTGAAAAATATAAGTTGTTCTTTTCCCAGTCAGTGCTAACATAACGTAATAGAATTCAAATAATTTATTTATATAATTTAATATAAAAAACATTATGGTGGCTTACAATCTGGGAATTAACAAATGTTTCATTTCATTCTATAACAGCTGGAAAATTGGAAATTCGACTAGGTTCCATGTGAAATCAATCAGGTACAAACCATTGTCGATTTGTCGTGGTCCAGTGTATAAGTCAATTGATTGGGTTGGGTCCACTATAATAATTCTCTAGAATTCATATCGGTAATTTGGCTTCAATGAGTAGGCGTGAATTTGAGACATTTGATGTTTGATGTAGATTCAAATATCACATATGTCATGGGTCAAATGCTCATATATATTTTTCATCCTTATTCATATAATATGTCGAGTTTTAGTTTCATATACTTAAAGTGAGCACTTTTAGTACATGTCGTTTATATGAAGTTTCTTTTAAGAAATTATATGTTTGATAAAATGTCGCATTAAAATTGTCGTGGGATAGTTTTGAAGTCTTAGTTCAACTGACAAATATCGATATTACTGAGTTGAACGTCTTGTTTTTGGTTCAAACTCGAGACTTTACAGTTGTGTGAGTTAATTATGATGAAATTTATCAATTATTCTAACACAAAAAAAAAATAAAATTGTTATGTGACAATAAGACTCATAACACTTACATTTTTTGTTTAGTTTTTTTGATATGTTATTTTTCTCTTATTTTATCTTTTTTGGTTGGCTAACTCTCACCAATCAAAATTTCTCTATTCATGGATAAAATATTTTCTTCAATTTGAATTCCTAACATAACTTTTAGATTAGTACTTGATTATTGAATTTGGTTATTGTTTCGTCTCACCAGGATCAAAAACTAAAATTTGGTTAATTGGCAAATATGAAAATCATATTTAAGAGTTAAATTAAGAAGAAAAAAAAAACTGTTGGACACTTCTAAGCGTGTATACCATTAGAGAGAAAAATAGTTGATGTGATAGATTTGATAGAAAAAGAGAGATAAAGATAAAATGAATATTGAATGAGTGTTGAGGGATATAAAATATACGAATATCATTGTTGTTTAGAAAAAAAAAATGAAAAAGTTATTTAAGCTTAGATTTATGGTTGTTGTATGTGTGTCTTCTTTTGTGGTGGAGCAAACTTAGCCATAACTAAGTTGAAGTTTTCACGACCTACTGCGAAATAGAGGAAAAATGTGGATGCATAGATGAGAGATAAAATCCAATGTGATTATGAATAATAGTCATTTTTACCAAATGAAGGGTGAATTGAGTAATAGTCATCTTTACCAATTGACAAGTGAAATGAGCTGTCTTCGTTTGTTCGGTTCAAATGTTAGTGATCTTGTTCTACGTTGACTAAGAATGAGCTAAATGTTGGAAATATAAGAGTGATGATCCATATACCTATTGCCTTAAGATTTTAGGTTGAGATGTGATGTCAAAGTCTCTTGTGGTCATGAAACATTTGACGTATCATCTAACTCCCCAACAAGTGGTATTAGAGTCATGGTTCTACTATGTGGGGGAACAAGAGTAGATCCTAGTATTGGATCCTTGCGTCGAAAGTTTTCTTATCAATATAGTACATAGGCGTGTCTAGTTTGTAATAACAACAATGCAAATATATGATGTAAAAGACTCTCACATGAGAGATAGATTGTTGGTCAAAATCTCTTGTGATCTTATAACATTTGGTCTGTTGTGGCTTATGCACCCGTAACTCACCAACATGTAAGTCATCTCTTGGCGAAAATATCATATTGTCCTTTAGGAAATAGAGGTTGCTCAAACACAGTTTTGCTCCTTAACTAGATGATCCTTTTGTTGCATGTGCTCCTCATGTATAGGGTTTTGCTGCTCAACTATATGATTCTCTTGCAACCCAGCTACATAATTCTCCTTCCAATGCTCAAAATCTGACTCAACATAATCCTGCTGTTGAATTATATGTCTTTCTCCTGCAACTGTTCATCGATCAGTTGTTGCTTCCTCAACAATTGTTCTCCAATTAGATGTTGTTGGAGGTTAAACTCAAGAGTGCACTCCATTAACTAGCATATTGTTGTTTGTTCTTATTCTTTTAGGCATTGGAAAAATAAGAATGTCTAAAAAATTAAAAAATACAACTAAATTAAAAATTTCATCTAAAAAAAATATGGTAGTATTTTTTTCAAACTAGAAATTTTGAAAATGAAATTTTCGATTTAAAAATTAATTTCAGATTTTTATTTTCCAAATTTTTTAGTATAAATAATACATATCGGAAATTTTAAAAGTGAAATTTTTAATACACAAAAAACATAAAAATTTCTTATTTTTTTCAAAACAATTATGACTTTTTCCAAAAAAATTGAGGGAATATGTTTGAAAGTTCATTTTTTTTTAATTGACAGTGAAAGTATTTTAAAAAACTTCAAACTATGAAACAAGCCTTCTAATGTCGAAAATTTTACGATGTACCTCCACATTTATATTTTTTTCTCTATGCTTTTATATAAAAAATATTTATTTTAATTTTCTTTTCAAATACTTTTTTACTAAATTTAATTTGAGTTCTGGAAAACTTTTTAAAAAAACTTCCTAACTCATGTGTTTCATAAAATTTAAACTGTCTATCGGAATTTTTTTTTAAATTTTTCAGTACACAAATGTATTTTTTATATACTCAAATCTTTTTATAAGTTTTTCAATTCACAATTCACAAGTGAGTTTTAGGAGGATTTAGAGTTTAAACCCTAAATCTAACATTTGTGTATCGAAAATTATTTTTTTAAATTTCTGATACACAACCGAAAAACTTTTTTCAAATTTTCTGATGCTAAATTTAAGTTTTTTTAAAAGAACACGTATTCTATTTAAAGTTTTTTGAAATTCAAATTAAATTGAATTTAGTAGGATAAGAATATGAGTGTGGGGTATAGGTAAAACTTTCTCTAATGTCCTTCTCCAACAGACAAAACAGCCGTTGATGAGATGAGATCCAACAGATAGCAGCCCAAACAATTATTTTCATGAGATGCAAGTTAACAGAACACATGAATTGCCAAAAAAGTATTAGTGGGCCGACAACTCATGTAGAAAAAAATATAAAAAGACGAGTACATGGTTGCTCTTATTTTATTCCTATAAAAATTAAAAAGTATGTCATTCCTCTTCCTTAAAATAAACTATGGGATTCCAATAAATAGGCTAATATTACGTATAAGTAGTGGCAGCTGTTAAATTATTTTAAAGACTAAAAATAACACACTTCTTCGTTGTAAAATATTGTGATCAAAGATGAGTATATTTTAAGAATTTACAATTTTAATCCTTAAAAAAAATTAAATTTTAATAATCGAAGTATTTTGTATGGTTGTAAATTCACTTTTTTTTAATGAAGACTTGTAATTTGTTTTTTTTTTCCTTGAATTGTTTCATTAAGAATTGTTTTTTAATGATACTTATAAAAAAAGTTTTTGATAACTCGGAATTAGGTCAAAGGTAAATAATAATGATTATTTCAATTAAAATTTTATCTTGAGCTTTTTGAACTATTGTCCTAATTAATTGAAATTTATTAACTAAAGTCTAATCATTTAATTAGACTCGTACATTTACTGATCCATTGGAAGGAATAAAATATAAATTAATTAGTTTTTTATTAGTTGTAATGAGAAGAACTACTTTCTTGAGACTTACATATAAATAAAAGTTAAAATATTATTTTCTTCATAAATTGATCAAATATTTTTTCACTTTTATTTATATTAAGATTGGAAGGAATATATAGAGAAGAGAAGAAGATATGAATGTTTTAGGATTGTGATGATGATGACGGGGATGATTAAAAAGAAAACGATAGTTGGTGTGGGAATCTAATTAGTGAGAGGTGCATGTGCAATTTTTATATATGAAAAAGTTGTAGTATGAAACTTCCTATTGAGGGGTATGACTAATGAATGATCAAATCAAATCAATAATCAACAATCAGATGCCAACTATCATTCACCCCCTATAAATATATTGCAATGCATTACACAATTTATGAGTTTATTAGATTCTTTAAAACAAAACGAATTTATTAGACATTATAAAAAAGGTTTTACCTTGTAACAAAAAAAAATATTCTCATCCAAAGTAAGATATTTGTTAAGAAATTTTAGCAATAATATAATAAAATGATTTTTTTGGACAAAATAATGATAAAATAATATTGAAAGAGAATTTTATCTTTCACCCCTCAAAACACATGAAAGGAGTAAAATAATATTTTAATGTATTTTGGAGGGTGAAAGGTAAAAATGAAGGGATAAGAGTAAATTTGTCTAATTGAAATGATTGCGGCCCATTAGGCCCAATGTAAGGTACATCCATGAAATTGGTACGTTGAAACTGTGCTTTAATTTGCAGTATACATGTTTGTGGGGGATGAATTGCATTACTTCATGCAGTGCAACTAGGTAGGTCCCAATGCCATTTTCTTTTCATGCATGTGCATGGATGCCTTATGTGGTTTATTTATCATTATTATCTCTCTATAATGTGAGTGTCCACAAACATGCCACTGAATATGTGTATGCTATTGCTAGGTTAAAGCTGCAATTTTAGCGTCTTTTTCCAACTATAATTTCGCAAAATCAAGTGGTAAGCTTTTCACATAAAAATGAGAGAAAAAAAAACAGTAATTTGTGAAAAGACTAAAAAGAGATAGGAATTAGATTCCAACACCACTAACATATGTTGGGGAAACAAATGTTTAAAGACACGGGATCGATTGTTATTGTAGTTAGTGTCAACAAAATCGTTTGGCTCGTTTATTTCAATGTAACTACTAACAAAATATTTTAACGTGGCAAATGCTACTAATATAAGATTTGGATAGTTTGTGTATGGTCGATGAGATGATCGTGCATTTAATCAATCACCCTATGACATTGATTTTTCATTGAAATTGAAAGTTATATATTTTAATATAGATTTTATTTATTAAAAAATAAAAAATTTGAATTTTCTAAGTTCCATTCAATGGTCACTAACACATTGATTCTAATTTAGTTAATTTTTCTCTAAGAGTAAGAGATATATAATATATATTAAACTAATTTGTCAACCTAAAAATCATAGACAATAACAAATTCATAAATTATTCGTAGTGACATATCTTATCAAACAAAAACTACCAAAAAAAACATAGTCAAGTTAAAAAAATAAAGTGAAGGGAAGGAGAAAACTTACCTTATTTGAAACAAATGTAGAAATACCCTATTTTAAATTTTAAGATTATTATATAAATATATACATGTATTAATATAATACATTTTTATTTAACGATAATTATATTATTTACTAATTTTTTTTTAAATTCATTTTCACTTCTACTAAACACTAAAAAAACTATCTCACTTTTTGCTCCTACCCACTTTCAATGTTGTAACATTTTTTTCTCTTACTTCCTTCCTTTCCATTTTATTTCATCATCAAAACAAAGCATACTGTCGACCAATTTTTCCCTAGGGAATCTACCCTCTCGGAAAAAATATCAAAAATTGGAAAAATTGCTTAGGGGTATGCCCCTCAAATAATTTGGGCATGATAAGAAAATCCTTCCCACACTTTAATTTTCCCCCTACTCTTTTCATTCTCTCTTAAATTCACCCCAACACTCCATACGCATCATCTCTCTTCCCTTCCATCTTCTACCTCTAACTCTCCACCTTTGACTGAACAAGACATATATTCCCCCTCAATCTTTTTGTCAATTTTATTTTTCAGATTAGAGAGATATTAATTTAAATATCTCAACTGCTTCTGGACCACCTACACGTGACCTTTCGAAAAATTATCATCATACAAAGATTCTCATATATCTCCTCTAAAAATATTAAATATTAAATTATAGAATTATTGGTGGTTTTTTTAAAATCAAATAAATGTTTTTGATGGATTAACCCCAAGAAAATCACAAGAATTCAAATATTCGCATTTTGATTTTTCTTAAGGTCTAACCCCTGAGAAACTTTTTCTAGGGACAAACTCTTATTTATGAGTTTGTTCATGAAAAATGTTTCCCAAATGCTTTATCTATTGAAAATATTTCTAATCCCTAATGTACACATTTCCAAGGGTTTTTGACTTTCCTAGGAATGTTGTCCCTAAGACAACAACGTCTTTGTTGTGAATAAAATAAAATATTTCTCTAATTTTCTCACAAAAATTAGTTACAAATTTAAAGAAAATATAAGTTTTTACTTTCGAAATGTATCACGCAAATTTATGTGTTTTTAGCAATACATATTAGGCCCATGAGTATATATTTGGCTAGACACACCTTGTGCTTAGCTATTTATTATTATATATTTATACTCTTTTGTTATTTTTAAAAGATATAAGGCTCATTAGTACACGATCTTCATTTATAGCCTTTTTATGTGGAGGAATATTTATGGTTCTTAATAGGATAACTACTTGTCCCATAGTTGTTTATTCATTTTGTTTGAATTTGATTTATGTTTTCACGTTGTTATTAATTGCTTTACCTTAAAGAAGAGAAGAAGAAAAGTATAAGTAACTAAGATGCTCGGTAAGAAAGGGAAAGTGGAGTTTCTAGAAATGAAATGGCGTTAAAAATTTGCATTTTGGGAGAGTCCACATAGTTTGAAGTTGAAGCACATAAAGCATATAGTCGGTAATGTAATGAGGCCCGCAAACAATTCGACATGGCCATAGGGACTCCCGTCAACGAAGAGGTTCTCATGACAAACTTATTCATTCCAAAAATGATTGTCTATTAATGTTGTTGATTGGCGACATGGATGATTTTGCAACTATTAATCGATAAGTGCAATTTAAAACATATGATTATTATAAACTTTATTAAATGTTGTAATGATATTTCTTATGAATATTAATCATTTAGAAAATATTGATTAAATTTAATAAATAAATTATTTATATTTTAAAATTTTCTTTACAATCATTTAGACACATGTAAATAATTTAAAAAGTTTAATAATAAAAGTATATTTTATCATAGTGGACAATCAACTCACTACGATGTTTCAATATATCCTAACATGTCGAGAAAATTATCATACTTAAAGGAAATTTCATGCTATACAAGTCGTGCATGGTGACCTAACATTATATATTATCTCCTATATATACCTCTCACTCGTCTCAATTATATTTTGACTTTAGTGATAAAGTGTTTGTAGATACATCCCCACCGACAGACACCTACTACATCGTGGATTCCGACCACATATAATTGTTTACGAATTTTCTTGTTTCAGATCCATTTTCATTATGAGATATTTCAGTTTTGATTTGAAAAAACTTTAAGGGAATTAAGCAAAAATGACAATAAACTTTGTAGATAATTTATAGTTTAGAACCTATATCACTTTGTAAGAGGTGTTAGATCAATGTTCAATAGTTGGTTTAATCCAACGGTTCTAGGCCTGCTGTCATTTTACTACGTATACGACATCTCCATGCATGGGAGCCACTATCCCTTTTTTTATGAACAAAATTTGAGACCAACGCATCAAAAGAAGATGCTTATAGGTTAAGAAACTTCATCCACTAAAAACCCTAAAAAAAATAATAAAACAAAAAGAATAAGAGAATAAGCGCAAAGGAAAAACAAGATAAAGCCTCTTCTTTTCTTTCCTCCTCCCTCCATCTCCACTTTAATGCTGTTTTTTCCTTTATCACTTTCTTTGGCTCTGCTATTCCACTAGTGTGTGTGATTCTCCACCATCTCCCTAAAGAGCCATCAAAACTTTATTAAAGAAGAAAAAAATAAAAACTCAAAAGGATTTCAACACCATGGTTTTCTCTTCTATTCCATCCTATTTAGATCCTCTCAATTGGCACCAAGTAAGTTTTTTTCTTCCTTAAAACAGTTTCCAAGTGAATTTATTATTCCTATTCCTTGTAAAAATATCTTAATTCTTGAATATACCTGCAGATTTTTCTTATTACAACTCAAGAATAATTTCATCTTTTTCCTTGTTATATCTATATATCTTTTCCTTTTCTAGGGTTCTATATAATATATTCTAACTTGATGATATATATGTTTTTCAGCAACCAAATCCACATCAAGCAAATGGAAGTGATAGTCATCAATCTCATAACTTGCTTCCACATGGTGGAGGCTCAATGATTAGGCCTAGCTCGATAGCGAATTCAAATCAAGCTCAGGTTCAGACTCAGACTCAAGCTCAACAACCTAAAATACAACCTCAAGAGACAACTTTAAAGTGTCCTCGTTGTGAATCAACAAACACTAAATTTTGTTACTACAACAACTACAACTTATCTCAACCAAGACACTTTTGTAAGACATGTAGGCGTTATTGGACAAGAGGGGGTGCATTAAGAAATGTTCCTGTTGGTGGAGGGTGTCGTAGGAGCAAGAAAACCAAAAAGAGTACTACAACTAATACTACTAGCTCTAAGACTCCATTACTATCTAATAGTAATGAAAAAGATTATTCACTTTCAAATTCAACTTCACTTGGTGAATTCCTACATCCAACTAATAATAGAACTTATTTGACTCCTCTTGGTGTTGGAAACATTGGTCAAATGGGGTTTCAAATTGGAGATTATAGTTCAAATATTGCTGTTGGAGAAGGTGGTGGAGGTTTGGATCAATGGAGGTTTCAACAATTTCCTTTCTTGAATGGTTTTGAGTCAAATTCAAATGTTTCTTACCCATTTCAAAGTGAAATTGTTGAACCACCAACTACTTCTAGGGTTACTCATATGCCTTCATCGGTTAAATTGGAAAACATTAATGGAGGTTTGAATTTGCTAAGATCTTCATTGAGTATCTCGGAGAATAACAACCATTACAATTCATGGCCTGATTTTTCTAGTCTTGCTTCTTCTTCCGCTAGTCATCTCTAGTAAGTAATTTCATCGGTTGCATTACTATAAAAGTTTAATTATTGACGAAAATTAGAAATGAGAAAAATGTATTAGTCTCTAATTTTGAAATCTCTTTTAATTCTTAGAGATAAAATTAGAGACGTATTTCATATTTTTTTTTGTCTAACTTTTCGTTGATAATTCAATTACTTCTAGTAATGTATCTGCAATTGAATTTTCTCTCTTCTACATTGTAACACTTTGTTTAAAACTAATGAAATCCAGGATATCATCTTTCATGGATCAACGACAAAATGAATTTCTCCATGATTAACAAGTTCCACAATCTTCATACGGCAAAAATCAATGCTTATTGTTAATTTAAATTGACATAGGCATGATATAATTTGGTTTTAATTATATATATGTTCATTGTCATTTGATTAATTGTTTATGTTTATGCGTTGAGTCAAGTTAATTTCTTGTGTAGTACTTGAACTTTCTTTGATTTGTACAACAATGTGTGCGTGTATTGATCAACTATTTTGTGTTTGCTTTCTCATGTTAATTATATATATAATTATTATTTGGCTACAAATTTTCTCCTTACACATTCATGATTCAACGATGCATGATATACGTACGCTTGGTAGCTCACACTATAGACTGTGCAACGGTTTTCTTCGTCCACACGTACGGCAATCAGCTAGCAAGATTCTCCGAACAAGTTTGTCAGAAATTAATTTCAAGTTTGATTTTTTTTTTTTTTTTGAATATCTGCCTATATACAAGTTTATGTAATTTGAAAAATACTCATAATACAAAGCCACAAATTAAAATGTAAAAAGTTTTATATTTACATTTAATAACTAGCATATCAACCATTTATGAAGATAACTTTAGAGTTATTTTTATCTATTTATCTAACAGTTGTAAATGACTTAGAATGTAAAAATTATTTATATTAATTGTGTATATAAATTAAATTTTAAATATTATCGCTTATATGCGGCTAATTGTCATAAGATATTGTTACATGCATTTCAAGGTCATATTTTATCTATAGTTTTAAATTGCAACTACAATATTGCGGATTTTGAAATCTTCACGATATCAGTCACAATTATAGCCACATTTGTTGATGGTTTCTTGAAATGTAAAGATTTGTAGTGAAATGGAAATCACAATCATAATTTAAAACAATGATCATATCCAATATACTCAACAAATAATTCGATGGAAGTTATGGGCGATTAGGTTTTTTTGCAAAAAAAATCTTGGGTGGGAGAGAAATTATTGGAAACGTGAGTGTGACCGTAATTTAATGTCCATAGCTCTTTTACTAGTCCTCAATGAAGTACTAGCAAGTTCAGAATTCCAAGAAAGCTTATATCATTGTACTTTTAGCAGATTTGTGTTGGGAAGATTTAATGAATTCCTTGCTTTAAAATTTCAGTTAACAGTTTTCACCTACATATACAACACAACACCAAGGCACTAGGAATGAGTGCTAATGGGAAGGAAGAAAGATGCTCACAACGTAACAATATATATAACTCTTAAATATAAAATATAAGTAAAAAAATATATTTTAATTTTTTTAGTAAATAAAACGTACTTAAAAATTAATGTATTTAATTTAAAGTTAAGACAAAACTCATTTTCTTTTATATTTTATTTTAGATAAAGTACATTCTAATTCTAATTAGAGGTAAGATGCATGGGGCATAGATATTTAATTTGTTACTATTTGAGGTTGAAAGTATATAGAAGAAGACGCCGAAATCCCACGATAAAAAATCATGCAACAATCACTGAATTGGGTTAAAACTTAAAACAAATATGGATAACTAGAGTGTAAAAAAATCCTTTTAGGGCCTTGTTATAATTATACGAACTTTGATAAATTAAATCAAAAAGAAAAGTAAAAAAAGTACTGTAGCTGGTCAAAAAAATTGTGACCATTTTTAATGCAATTTGCCATCGATCGAGCTTATTCATCTCTATGCCTCTTATTCAGCGTTACTTTTGTGCGCTTCGAAGCTAATCAAGCAATTATAACAAAACTTTGAAATAATTATCTGATAAAAAAAAAAAAAAAGGAAAAGCAACGACGTTAACTTTTGTAAGAACCAATGTTGCTTTTGAAGAAGAATAAAGCTAAAACAATAACAGCAGAGACCGTTTCAAACAAAAGCTTCCTTCATGTCTTTGTGTCCACGTCATCACAATGACACGTAGTCATAAAATGAGTTGCATATATTAGAAATAAATAATATTATTAAAATACAAAATAAAATACATATATAATATTTTTAAAAATATATAATCTCATTAATATTTTATATAATATTATATTTATGTTCTATTTTATATTAAAATTTTATTTTTTAATAACATTATTTTCAAATATGTAGTGTGAGTGAAAAAGAAAGATTTTGAAGGAAAAGAAGTGTGGTACGAATTACTAGTATGATCCAGAAGAAGGGATGTGTTCAAAAATTCATGTAAGAATGGTTTGTTGGAAAGAAGTGAAGTGAAATTCCCCTCTGTTGCATTGTCTACGCTTTATGCATGGCTCTATACTGACCGTTGATTATTTGGAACTACGCGTGACATGAACCGTTGGATTTGCATCTTCTTTTCCTTTTCTCCTTCGTCTTCTTCTGCTTCCCATTCCTTTTTCATTTCATGTATATGTGTGTGGGACCTCTCCCTTATCCACATGACCAATGTGGTGAACTTGGACTATCTTAGTTGTACTTTCAAACTTTGAATAACCTAAAATTATTTAGAGTGAAAATATATTTATCTAAGTAAAAATCTAGAAGTGTAATTTCTATTCAATTTACAAAAATTATATATAACTTAAGACGAAACAAATAACACATACATCAAATTAATACAACACAAATAATTCAAGTCAAAACAAAAAACATGTATATGAAACTAATACAACACAACGTTGAACGGAGAGAAAAAACTATCTCACACTATTTATAAAAAGAATATAGTCAAAACTCTACCTTTGTGGCTCAAATGAACCACATTTGTCAAGACAAAGACAACAGATTTAGTTTAAACTTTGTAAGATCAAACTGACCAAATAATTCTCAAATTGAGTTAGTTGATGCTGGAAATATCCTGGTATTATATTACTTTTTAAGCCATCCATCTTTTTTTTTTTCTTCCGAAAGCACCTCTATTGTTACAAAAGTCTGATCACCATCCAAATAGGTGTGAGTGAAAAAGAAAGATTTTGAAGGAAAAGAAGTGTGGTACGAATTACTAGTATGATCCAGAAGAAGGGATGTGTTCAAAAATTCATGTAAGAATGGTTTGTTGGAAAGAAGTGAAGTGAAATTCCCCTCTGTTGCATTGTCTACGCTTTATGCATGGCTCTATACTGACCGTTGATTATTTGGAACTACGCGTGACATGAACCGTTGGATTTGCATCTTCTTTTCCTTTTCTCCTTCGTCTTCTTCTGCTTCCCATTCCTTTTTCATTTCATGTATATGTGTGTGGGACCTCTCCCTTATCCACATGACCAATGTGGTGAACTTGGACTATCTTAGTTGTACTTTCAAACTTTGAATAACCTAAAATTATTTAGAGTGAAAATATATTTATCTAAGTAAAAATCTAGAAGTGTAATTTCTATTCAATTTACAAAAATTATATATAACTTAAGACGAAACAAATAACACATACATCAAATTAATACAACACAAATAATTCAAGTCAAAACAAAAAACATGTATATGAAACTAATACAACACAACGTTGAACGGAGAGAAAAAACTATCTCACACTATTTATAAAAAGAATATAGTCAAAACTCTACCTTTGTGGCTCAAATGAACCACATTTGTCAAGACAAAGACAACAGATTTAGTTTAAACTTTGTAAGATCAAACTGACCAAATAATTCTCAAATTGAGTTAGTTGATGCTGGAAATATCCTGGTATTATATTACTTTTTAAGCCATCCATCTTTTTTTTTTTCTTCCGAAAGCACCTCTATTGTTACAAAAGTCTGATCACCATCCAAATAGTGAGTTTTTTTGTGTATTGTTTTTATATTTAAAGTTTTGAATCCACTAACTTTCATAATCAAACTAATGAAACTCAGATTTTTACAAAGTTTGTAAAATTTAAATTCCTAAAGCTTAAGTGTTATATCATTCTAGAATTTAAAATGTGAAAATTATATTACATTTGAGTTCTTTAATTTTATAAATTTAATTTTTGCACTTTTAAAATTAAAATTTCAATTACGTAAAAAATATGCAAAGGGTATTATTATGAAAGGGGGAAATTTTGGAAAATATAAAATAAAAAACTGGTATTTTGGTAAAAATGTAGGTATGAAAATTGAAAAGTAATTTCCATAATATTAATTGGTAGGAATTCAATCTTGGACTCTTGGGCCGAGATCACAATCCTAACCTGTTGGAATAGTGTATTGACCATTTGGGCTGTGATTTTTAATTTCTCTCCTGGCCCGTTTTCTA
Organism: Cicer arietinum; assembly: GCF_000331145.2. Lineage (NCBI taxonomy): Eukaryota > Viridiplantae > Streptophyta > Magnoliopsida > Fabales > Fabaceae > Cicer > Cicer arietinum. The sequence continues at coordinate 51,465,784 of NC_021160.2, forward strand.
CTGCTTTGGGTGTGGCCTGGTATTCTTGGGCTCACCATATTTTATTGGACATTTAAAATAATTTGAGAGCTTCTTCATTAACAAACACGTACACAATAAAAAACATAGTTTTTTTTTTTCCTCTCCAGAGATGCACTTTCGGACATAAATTTTTTGTCTTTGAATGTTTGCTTTCAAACGAAACTGTGGTTTTTTTAAAAAATATACGAGTATACAAATAGCTATCAAAATATTTGTTATTTCCACTTTCCACTTGTCATTTGATAAACAAACAAAATTTACTTCGCAAGAAAAACCAACAATTTTAATATGTTCTTTGAGTAGTGTGTGATGAGACAACAAAGTAGGGTCGAGGGCAAATAACTTGTTAGAGTTTCCTTCTTGAGGATATTTTGTTTCCATTGGGTTGTTTCTTCAAGCATTTACTTTCCCGTTGTAGAAGAAAGGATTAAAAGAATAAAGTTGAAATATTAAATGAATCGATTGAAAGTGACTAAATATCCCGACCAATAATATCATGCTAATTTTAACCTTTTGAATGGTAAAACAGAAAAAGGTGATGCGTGTGTAGCATGACTCAACCATGCATTTTAACAATTATTTTTATATTTTCGCTTAATTGAATGGAAAAAACGTAAGGGAAATAAACTTGGTGGTTTATTATATAGCACGCAACTCATGAGTCATGACTCATCCATTTTGGTTTCCATGAGATCTATGGGTAGAAAGGTCATCGTTGTTGACTAGAAACTCCTTTTAATATATTTTGTTATATGACTACAAAGTAAAAAAAAAAAACTGAATTTGTTTGACTCAATAAGAGAACTGGCTAGTTAGTTGTGTCCAATTTGGAACACGTGTGGGTGTGGGTTATTGAGAGAGAAATATATGTGTATTTTATATAATGTTTTTATTTGGTTGTAGTTTTTTCTCCGATTTAGAGTTTTCATGTTATTTTCTTGTATTTTTATTGTTCTTTAAATTTATCAATTTCCTTATTTTTCCCATCTAGTATAAGGGTTTTTTGTTCGATATAGGAAAATAGAGTTCTTAGTATGTTATATGGTTGTAGCTTTATTTGATCTTTCACACCTAGAAAATAATTTTGGTTTTGTGGGGTATTAAGTTATTCGTAGAGATGACAATATAACCCGCACCCGTGAGTACTCACTCGAATCTGTCTTGATTTGGGCGGGGAAAACCCGCTTTGATTGGATACAGGTGCAGATTTTCATTGAAATTAAAATTCGGGAACGGAGATGAGTTTGAGGAAGGTGATATCCACTTCGCACCTGAACCAACCCCGCAAGTAATATTATTGTAATTTTTATACATATTGAATATACTTAATATTTTTTTAAATATTAAAAATTATAATCTTATCTCTATAGATAATATATTTTAATTTTATTATTGTCTATTATATTAATTATAATAGATGTGATTTTAAAATTTATAATTTTATATATATGAGTGGGTGCAGGTGTGGACGGGAAAATTCGAACTCCGTTGTAGACGGGGATGAAAGCCTAAATTTCACATCCTCTATGAAACGGAGACGAGTGCGGATTTTTCTCGATTAGTCAGGTGCGGAGGTGTAGGAAGCAAAATATGCCCCCGCTCCGTTGTCATGCCTAGTTTTTAGTATGATCTATTATTGCAAATCTTACACATAAAAAAAATGATATTGTAGAACTATTGTTTCGGCAAAGTTTTGGTTAATGAACTACTTGGTTATTAAGTGGTCATTTGTTACTCACATCTATTTCTTGTAACCTACCTCATGCACAATTATAGTATGTCAAAATTCACTATGAAGTTTAACTTAAAGAAATTTGATGGAAGAAACAATTTTGGCTTGAGTAAAATTCAAGTCAAAGATGTGTTGATACATTAATGGTTACACAAAGTATCAAATAGCACATGGACATATATAGTTGATAGTGATGCAAGGTGTGTTTGTGAAATTATATCGGTTGTTGAAGAATTTCTTTAGAAAGCCAACATGGAGATTGTACCATATTTTTCAACATGGAAAATAAATCATTGAAGTGGTTTAGTTTCAAATGGAGTATGATAATTTTTTTGAACTATGGTTGTCGGTGTAGACAATGAAAACCAAATATGCAACAATTTTAATCAAGATGGAGATTGATGGGTTTGGTTAGAATTGAAGAATATTAAAGTAGTCATCTATTGCTTGAAATTATAAAAGAAGTCAGATCTCAAAACATATATATAGCTATAGTTTTTCTTATTACAATTAGCACAATATATAATCAGTTTAAGTTATAACGTGACTCTTTTTTCCTCTCTTGTTTTAGAATTTTGTAAGGATAATTAAATATTTTATTTGAAGAGTATAATTGTATTGAAGGTGAGTTATTTAAAAGAAATTTATGTGTTGTAACGACTTTTATATAATATTATTCTTTAATCATAGTTTTTTCTTCGGTTTAAAATTTTCACATAATATTTTTATTATTATTTAAATTTTTGTGTTTGTTTATTTTTTCAACAGTGTTAACTAATAAAATTTCTTCTAATATTTTTACATAATTTTGGTTTCTATTTTCTAGTAATTCAATTATCAAAGATAACTTCGATGGATAGCAAATATTTTCATGTCAATGTTTTTTGGATGCAATAATGTGATGTTGATGGACTTTTCAGCCACTGCTCCAGCAACAAGTCCCAACACCGATGGCTTTCACATTGGAAAATCTAGTGAAATTAACATAACAAGGAATCAACTAAAAATAGAAATATTATATTGAAAAACACATTAAAAATATGTATACGACATTTGAAAATTTAAAATTATTATTTTCAATACAAAATTTATATTTTTTTTATATATTTAACAAGTACTTTTAAGATATTTATTAGCATGATTCGTTATATATAACATTCTTAATATTAATAATCAATCTTTATAAAAATACACAATATTGGAATTTATAATTATAATATTATTTTATTTTGATTCTCGTAAGTTTTTTTTTTATTTTGTTCACATCCTTATAAATATAGTTTTATTTTAAACTAATCATTTTATTCAACTTCTATTATAAAAACTTTAACGCCATTAAACCATATAAACCACACATTCATCTTCTATAACTAGCTATCAGTTTACCGTTACACCGACGACATAAACTGTCTTAATCCTTCAAACTTCCTCGACCAAATAAGTCTCGTTTCTTGGAAAATCTCTTTTGGAATTGAGTGATTTACGTAATATATCAACACCTTCTATGCGTTTTTAGAACACTCATTTTTTTCCTATGTGAAACGATGTCGTTTTACTAGCCGCAAGAGAAAAGAGCTTTCAGTATTAGCAACACTGATCTAATGAATGAAATCGAATATTTGTTAGATTTGATTGAAAAAAGACCCAATATTCCATCTATGAGATAACAAAAGAACAAGTTTGAATGAAACCGAAACTTTGTTAGATGTGATTGAAAAAGACCCAATACTCCATCTATGAGATAACAAAAGAACAACTTTGTTCTTTGAGATACTCGATTTGGTGGAAAATAATAGGATCATGGTGATGAGTATAATTTTGGCTAGAGTTAAGGAGTTTGGAGAGAAGGAGTGATGAAATTGATTTAACGATGTTAGAATTTTTATAATGAAAGGTGGACGAAAGAACTATTTTAAAGTGACATTATATTTGCAAGGATGTGATAACAAAAAAAAAAACTTGCAGAACAAAAAAAAAGATATAATTGCAAGAATCAAAAACATATTTAAACCTTATAAAAATATATGTTCAACATTTGAAAATTCAAAATTTATTGTTTTCAATACAAAATTTCTACTTTTATATCTTTAATAAGAACTCTTAAGATATTTATTAATATAATTCATTATATATATATATAACATAATTAATATTAATAAACAATTCTTTATGGAAATACACAACATTGGTCGATTTTGATTTAAAAAAATTAGTGATATTTGTAACTATGTATATACTCTGTAATATGTTTCATGAATAATATATATAAAGAACATTTTTATTTGAATATGTTTTATATTTTGAAATAAGAACTCCTAAAAAGCTATTGGCATAGCACCATAGAGGCCATAAATATTGTTGTAGGTGTCAAATAGAGGACTCAATCTAGGTTTGGTTTGGATTGACCTATATTTCTTTTGTGTCATGTATTCTAAAGCATACTATGTACGATTTGACAAAGTCCACATTTCTACCAAATAAATATCTTATACTTTTCCTATAAAATGATTTTCCAAAGTACTGGCTTAGTCTTCACCTTTAGTCTAGTCAAGCTGGACCCAGATTCACGTGAGACAAAGTTGTAATTGAATTAATTGTTTTAGTTTTAGTTTCAATAAACCAATGATCTATATTAATGAAAATTATATAAGACATAATGAATGTTATAAATAAGAGATATAATTACAATTAATGAAATAGATACTCAACACTAAATTCGAGATCTAACACCACACAAATACAAAACAAGCACTCAAGAAGAAAAAAACCAACACTCAAATGAAGGATGTTAAGTATAAAATAGAATGTGTTTATCTTTGATCAAACTCAAATTAAAATCTTGACATTTATTTTGAGCCATAATCAAAGACAAATAACTTTTGATACACCTATTAACTTAAAGAGTTGAATGATTAAGAAATTGCAATTGAATGTGGTGAGAGTTGAAAAACAAAATTGAGTTGGAATAATATATGGCTTGAGGGGCTAAAGTAAGGTGATTCTTCTCAGCTATTATTCACTGACACACTCTCTCTCTCTTCCTTTCTAACATTTCACATTTCACATTTCACATTTTATTGTCACTAATAACTTACATTTAATTCGTCTCAATCACACAACACAGACTTACAAGTTATTAGTACAACACAACTTTATTGTAAAAATTCATTTATTTATATATCATTCAATTCATTGATTCATAAAGTTATATCTCTCAGCTCACCAATCAAAACCACCATAGCAGGTGGTGCAGAGGTGAAGTGAAGTGCGTCATGGGTCAAGGTCTGAGTTGCAGAGGTAGCAATGATCATGGCCTCTTCACTGCTCTTCAACAAGGTAACCTCCAAATTGTCACAGCACTTTTACAACAAGACCCAACACTTTTTCACCAAACCACTCTCTATGATCGTTATTCACCTCTTCATATTGCTGCTGCTAATGGCCAGATCGAGGTTCCTTCTTTTTCCTTTTTCACTTTTTGCCATTCTCACACCCACACGTTCATATTAATCTTTCTGATGACTTTAATTTAACCAGATTAATTCTTCTTAACTTCCACACTTGAACATTCATTGTTGGGTTTTTCTAAGTTTTTTCTTTTTCTTCACATTTCTTGCAGATTCTGTCAAGACTTTTACATGGATCTGTTAACCCAGATATATTAAATCGTCAAAAGCAGGTAACTTGTCGTGTTCCTCATTTTGCATTGTCTTTTTTCTCATGTGGGTTTTTGTTTCCATTGCTAAAAATGCTACCTTTGCTTAGTTTTTACTTACCCTTTTTTTTATTTGTTGTGAAAATGCTTCAGACTCCTCTTATGTTGGCTGCCATGCATGGAAAGATTGAATGTGTGGAGAAGCTTCTTGATGCTGGTGCTAATGTAATGTTTCATTCTTAGTTTTGTTTCTTAAAAACAATAATTGAATTTGGAAAATTTATGTGTGAATTTTGTTCTCAGGTTTTGATGTTTGATACAGTTAATGGAAGAACCTGCTTACACTATGCAGCTTATTATGGCCATTTTTCTTGCCTTAAGGCTATTCTTTCTTCTGCTCAATATAGTCCTGTGGCTGCTTCCTGGTTTGTCCCTTTTTCTGTTTTAGCATCATTTCGGATTGACTATGATGATGCTATGATTTTGTCTTGTTATTTGTTTTTAGAGTTTCGATTTCCGTGTAAAGAGTTTTTCAGTGTAAAAAAGTCATAACCAATAGTATGTATGGTTTTAGAAGCGGTTATTATTCGGTCAAGTGTTGTTAATGATCTGAAAGTTATGATCTATTGATTGTCTAAAAAATCTTTACATGGACAATGAGTGTATATGAAATAAATCATTGTTTTGAATTGGTTGCAGGGGATTTGTTCGGTTTGTGAATATTAGAGATGGAAAAGGTGCAACACCATTACACTTAGCAGCTCGTCAAAGACGGTCAGAATGTGTACATATTCTATTAGACAATGGTGCTCTTGTTTGTGCTTCAACCGGTAGATATGGGTATTGAATCTCAATCTGTCAAAGTTTTGTGGTTATTGGCTTGAATCTTATGTTTTGTATGCATTCTTTTTTTGTTTTTGTTTTGTGGACTAATCAATTGCTATATGCAGCTATCCTGGTAGCACTCCTCTTCATCTAGCTGCTAGAGGGGGATCTCTTGATTGCATTCGTGGATTGTTGGCGTGGGGTGCGGATCGTCTTCAGCGTGATTCATCTGGGTATAACTTCATTTATGTGGCTTATTATGTTGTTCATGGATTAGTATGTTACTATGTTGGAGTTATTGTAATATCAAACTTATTAGTCTTTTAGGAAAATCTTTGATATGATAATTTCATCATTTGTTTTAATGGCTCATTCTATTGTAATCATATCTTGCATTTTCCTATTGTAATTTTTCAACTTTAGGTAGAAACTTACCTCATCATTAATTGATTTTCATTATCCTTGGATTTTTCTTCATGATGTTTTGTGTGATTATGCAGACGGATACCATATATGGTTGCTTTGAAACACAGACATGGATCGTGCGCATCGTTGCTTAATCCTACATCTTCTGAGCCTCTTGTGTGGCCTTCTCCACTAAAGTTCATAAGTGAACTTAATCCAGAAGCCAAAGCCTTGTTAGAACAAGCCTTGATGGATGCAAACAGAGAAAGAGAGAAAAGCATATTGAAAGGAGGTGCTTACTCTCTTCCACCTCAATCACATTCTGATTGTGTAGATGACAATATCTCCGAGGTAAATATTAACTTGTTGATAACCAAATAGTAAAAATGAAATTGAACTGAATTTTTTAGATTTTTTCTGAATTTCTTGTTTGTTTCAATCAATACTGAAATATTGATTATTTGGTCAAGTTTAAGATTTTCACTTTTATCTTTGCACCATTAAATTTACATTCTAAATGTGAGGCAAAAAGAAAAAAATAATAGCATACTTAATGTGGAATTTGATATTATGCAGGTTAGTGAATCAGAATTATGCTGCATATGCTTTGAGCAAGTATGCACAATTGAAGTTCAAAACTGTGGTCACCAAATGTGTGCACAATGCACACTAGCCCTTTGTTGCCACAAAAAACCAAACCCAACAACGGCTTCTATTACTCCACCAGTTTGTCCATTTTGTCGAAGCAACATAGCTAGACTTGTGGTCGTCATAAAATTAGAAAATCACGATGAAACTGATCAAGATAGTGTTGATATCAATTGTTCCAAGATAAACAAGACAAAGAAACTAAGAAACTTGAACGACATCGGTAGTAGTAGCTTCAAGGGTTTATCGGGTGTCAGCTCGTTCGGAAAGTTGGGTGGCCGAAGCTCCGGAAGGGTTGCCGATGAGTGGATTGATAAACAATGATGGATACTCGTCAGTACTAAAAAAAAAATTAGCGATGAAAATTAACGAATGATAAGATGAATATCTCTAGTTCCTTGTCACTAAATCTAGTGACAGATCTAGAGATAGATTTGACATTTTTCTTCGCTAAATTTTCGTCGCTAATTTAATTTTTTTTAGTAGTGCTGCTGCTATATAATCAAAATATTAAAAATTGAAATGATTCCATAATGGTTAGGCACGTTAACTAATTGTGTGTGCTTAACTTGCAAGGTAAAATGAAAGTGAAAAAAGTGATGGAATAATATGTAATTTTGGGTAATAAGCAAAGTGAGTTAAGGTGAAGAAGTTCAAGGTACGAAATGTTGTAGTAACTATTATTATTAATTTCAATATTTGCTTGAGCATATGAAGAAGCATCACCTATGTCGACGGTTTTGGCGTTGTTGTTGTTAATAATATTATTATACGCGAACCAGTAAAGTGAGTATGATTTTTTCTCTCGAAAAGTGCATGTATATAATAAATACTATGTGAAAAAGTATTTGCTTTGTATTGATACTATATTTGAGCAATAAAACACAAGGAAGAAAACAAGGTATGCTGTTGGTTGTCATGTGATCATGTCTCCGTTGGTTGTGAGTTGAATAATTTGTACACTTGCGTGAATCATTGGATATTTATATTTCTTTCTAACTTATAATTATTTCTTTTTGAAGGAATCTAACTAATAATTATTATATCCTTAAAAAATAACTTATAATTATTATTCATTCAGTATTAGTGTTGGATAAAGGTTTTGCATACGAATTAAAAAATTATAATAATTAAGAAAAAGAGATAATTTATTTTTATTAAAATATTAATCTTAATCATTTTTAAGTTTTTAATTATATAATAATATTTAGTGAGTTATGCACATAATAATTATCAGATGATAGTATAAGAAAAATTGATTAAAATTGTATTGAAATTGATAATAATATTCATTTTAAAATAATTTGTTTCTTCTGAAATAATATTTATTTATGAGACAAATGAAACATAATTATAGGGTGATCAGTTCTACGAACTAGACAAATATTGATATTTAAAATTATTAAAAAATTTAATAATAATTGATAATACTTTAAAAAAATAATATTTCATAACTTTTTCATCTTTATGTTTAACATGGTTAATTTTGATTAATTATTCAATCTATATTTCTTTCATTAAATCAATACTATTTAACTCACTATCTCAATTACAAATAAAAGAAATTATTAACGTCTATTTTAGAATTTTAAATATTTTTTACATAATAAACTAGGATGTATATATTAGAATTTCTCTATGGGCAAGTACAAGCGATTTGTGGCTGGGGGGATCTCCCTAGGGAATATTTACGTAATGTCGACAAGTAAAATTGGCATCTTAACTAACATTATTGATCCACTTGTTAGGTCTAATGATATTCTGATGGCCACTACTTACCGTGTAAAGTTGTAGTTTGAAGGAGATATTTTTATTTTTATTTTTATTTTTGAATTTGAAAATTGTATTCAAAAGTCGCTGATAAAAAAATAATTATTTGTATAAAATAAATAAATGAATCGGGATGAGATTTTGTTGAAAAGCTCTTTTGCATCAAAATCTGGAAACAGGAAAAAAACACATCACAAAAAACAAGGAAAGAAAGTAATGTCATTGTCATACATGGCCCTCAACAGTATAGGTGTCATTTCTCCATAAGCTATGGTTAAGATGTAAACGTGTTTGACCTTTTCTTTGATGGCTTTCTTCCATCTCTCTAGTGTGATGGTGAACCATTGAGGACTCCAAATCAACCATTGAGTATTCTAAATTAATTATAATGAGAGATATATTTGGTAAAGCATTTAAATTTAACGAAGTCGTTAATTTATTTTTTATTATATATATTAATTACAAAAAATATTTACAAAATTAATAAATGCATAATGTCATTTTTTGTAATTGTTAATGTGACCTCAATAAAATTGATATATATTGTGACGTTTGTTTATTTAAAATATGGGCAACATGATATTTTTGAAGGCCATTAAGTAAGTTAAGAAAATTGTTTATTACATAGATCTCATTTTGTCAAGTGATTGTAACTAATTGATATATTACTTTGATTTTATTTTTGATAAACGGAATATTATTTTGATGATGAAAACAGTCGAAGTTGTATTGCAACAAACTGTAAATTTATTTTATATATTTAACATCGATAAATACATTGAAGTAAAATACAAATAATATATCTTAAACGATAAATCGATTAATTAAATTGTGAAAATATATTGTTTATTCTAATGGCGAGGTGGAATATTAGAAACACTTGCAAGATTTGAGCAAATATATAGTTGGCACTTTGCTACAAATGCATATATGAGGTTGTGGTCAATTAATTAAAGACAATCCCATTGTAGTGATACTAAACCAGACGACTACATTCACGCCCTATTACTCGAGGTGGTGCTTGAGGGATAAAGTTTAAAGTTTTGCTAACTTTTTTTTCATGGACAAACAACTTTAGCCAAGGCAATACTATATATTCAATAAATAAATAATTAAATATATAAGCAACGGTTAAATATATTTTTAGTCGATACAAAGTTGCAATCTTTTAAATTTAATCTCTAAATTTTTTTATTGATTTTTAATTCATATTTTGGTTTTATATGATTACTTTGAGGGATTAATAAAAGTATAATTTTTTTGAAAAAAAACTTTTTCAAATAAAGATTATAAATAAATAAAAATGTTAGAGATTAAACTTAAAGGTCGTAATTTTGTAGATTAAAAAAATATTCAATCCTATAAAAATTAACTTTCTTTTTCATACCACACTCTACAAGTGATATGATGTTCGCACCGCTTAAGCCAATATGTATCACATAATTCTCGAGTGAAATGCTACACAAACACCTATTGTAGTAAATGCATATTCGCCTATTGTACAACTTTCTCCTTCTCTTATACAAGTTCATCTCCCTGATCAGGGTTTTGATTGTTTTTTTCGTTGTCGTTGAGCAACATCAACTGCCATCTAAATTAAAATTGACAATCATGTTGATCTATAAGAGGAGATGGTGTAGAAAAAAATTTGTCTCGTCCCAACACCATTTACCCACTCAAAAAAATAAATTATCTCAAAAAAAAAAAAAGAATTCCAAAAAGAATTAAGTTAGGATAATCACACATCGGTCTTCCTCACATCTGGGAAAATTGGAAAACTTGAAACCCAAAATATGTTCTATCTTTGAACTCAAAAAAACATATAAAAACCCCAAACTCAAAAAAACCTAAATGTCAAATACATATTTAGCAAAATGAGTTTTGCTTTTTGCACATTCAAATGCAATTTAAAAAACATGAAGAATAAATGTCAAATGTTAAATTCATTGTCTAAGAGAAAGGGATATTGTTATTTTGGACCACTCTAAATACATATAGATGTTGAAAAATTAGTTAATTCATTTATAAAATAAAAATAATTTTTGAGATGGAGAATGAAATTGATGGTTAATTACATAAAGTCAACATCATACAGTAGTGATAAGAACATATTAAACCAACTTGAATCTTCACCCTCCTCCCTCCTTCTTGTTGAGACAAAATATCTTAATATTGTTTTAAAGATAATAAACTTTTATGATTAATGATAAAAAAAATTATAAAAAAAAAAAATTCATATCATTATCTACTTTGTATTTTTGTGTGACTCAAAAGTTATACTATAATGAGTAAAACAAGTGTTAATCAAGAAGCAAAACCATTATTCCTTTCTCTCTCTCTCTGAGATCGAAATTATTTTCAATACATTCGAACATATGATGTCTTGCATTTAAAGTATCAACAAATATTTTTATCAATTTAATGATCAAGAGCAATGGTAAAAATGCAAAAGAAATAAAGTCCTACGAAAGTATCAAACCAAGTTATTAAGAAAAATGTGTCTCAATCATTTGTTATTAGTTAAGAGTTGAATTCAACTTTAAAAGATCAAACAATCATTTGTTACTAGTTAAGAGCTGAACGTGCGCAATACTTTGGCTCAGTTGTACTGAACCTCGAGTAGTCAAATAAGAACGTTCGGAGATCGTGAGTTTTAACTAAAACTCTTTGTTAATGAAGAACAATAATTATCCTACATAAAACAAAGTGTCCAACAAACATATTGCCTATGATATCAGCAACTCTAGAAAGCATTATTGCTCTTATATATAAAGGAGACATCAGAACGTAAATGATCGAGAATTTTGCATTGAATCATATTTCATTTAATCAAGTGTGCATCAATTTAAGAGCTCTTCAAGCAACAAACACTCTCAAACTCATTATTAAATTTGAGGATAAATCTTTATGTGTGTTTTTATTCAACGAATCTTATCCATCCAAAGGTTTGAAACCATATCTCAAAAACCTTTATAAACCTGTAAACGTTCTCATCTCAACCTACAAGTGTTAAAGTAGAGTAGGAACGATTGAAATTGTTGTATAGTCAGTTGTGACTTAAACATAGAAAAATCTTGTTAAGGTAAAGATAAAACAATTTGTAAAAAGTCTCAAGAGACAGGAGTGTAAGGTGCAAAAGTTGAGATATTCTCAAATATTCTTAGTGAAAAATCTCACAAGGATTGGACGTAGTCCAAGTAGGGTGAACCACAATACTTATTGAGTGTGATTCTTTTCCTTAATTTTTTACCTTATATGTTTTAAATTTATATCACATATATATTGCATTAATTATCTACATAACATTTCAGAACATTCTGAACTCAATCTACTCCAAATTTTCATCTTGAGAATCATTTATCTTGCGTGCAAATTAAATTTTTAAAAAAATCACAAGTCAAACTCTTATTTCGTGTGACTATTGTTTCCACTTTACTTCTTTCTTTGGTTCACCAAAGTTTCTTTTTCTTTTATATTTCACTATTTTAATTTTTAAACTTAAATAAAATAATATTTCTACATATACATTTAGGATGACATCATATTCATTTACTCCTTTTGTCTCCGAAATTTGGTCCTTTAAGTATTTTATTTTTGTTCCAACATTTTAGCTCTTTTAGAAAATCAAAATACAATTAATGATATTTTTCTTTTGTACCCTTAAAATCTAAAAAATATGCATTAAATGAATTTTATTTTTATTTAATGAAAAAATGGTAAAAATGACTAAAATTATCTAAATTTATTATTTCTTAATACGTGTGTCAAAGTTAAAAGATTCAAAGTTTTGATACGGAGAAAATGACATTTAAATATGATTTTGATTAAGTTTAAACAAAAATAACAAATTTACTTTAAAAGATATAAATTAAAAGACCAAATTATCTCTTTTAGAGTTAAAAGACTAAATTCATACATAGAAACTAAGTTAAGAATCAAAATGTATTTATGTCTTTAAAGTTTGAATAACTGTATTAATAAGACAAGTTGTTGTATACAATTAAGAATACATACTATACTAAGTTGTTGTTTTCACTTTTCAGAAAATAAAAACCAAAGAATACAAATATTATAGTTGATACTTACAATTTAACAGTATAGTCTTTGTTGCCGACAAGTTTTTGCAAAAATATCTTAATGAGTAGGTCAAATTGACAAATGCATAATCAGATGGGACCTAGTAAGCGTAGCTGCATCAAATTGGAAATAATATTTTTGGTTGACACATCAAATCGAAAATAATTAAGAATATTGTAACCTTCATATTTGGATCCAATCGAAGTTGTTGCAGATTCACATGAATCAGGATAAGAATTTTAAAACGTGTCACGTACGGTAAGCAATACTAATTTTAAAAGATTATGTTTTTTCTTTTGCAGGAATTTAAATGATTCTTGCTAACATGCTACTCTATTCAATTTTAATAATTAAAAGAACATTTTTTTTAAATGTATATATATATATATATATATATTTGTGTATAATAGAGGTAATGGAGCTTGAACATAAGATTTCATGCATACTACCAGTAATTCAATCCTAATGACTTACGTTTTTAGTGTATTAAATATGTACTTTTTATTTTAAAAGAATTTCATTATACTTAATATCAAACTAATAACTAATGTACTCATTACATATAATGCATGACATGTAGTTTCACTATTATATAATTTAAGTTAAACAATATAGTTTTTTTTTTACAAGAAATAATATAGTAAGTATTTTTAATCTCTATAAAATATTTTCATATGAAGTTTATTTCTTATACAAATTATTATGTATAATTAATGTAGAATATTTTCTTAAGGGCATGCTGTAAATTTTATAAAAAAAAAAAGGAAAAAAAATTGATGACGATAAAAATTGTACAAATAAATTATAAAGCATGTGTATCACATTAAATTTTAAATTTGATTCTCCCCGACCAATATATGTATATTGCAAATAATTGAGTTGGCCGACAAATCTTCTTCAAAATATTTTGAAATCCTTAAAATAAATTTTACATTCGCATCAGACTTATCAATCAATGATAGTTTACAAAATAAAGTTCTTTAATTACTCTCGCGCATTAGAGAAAATAATAAATGATTATAAATATTTTGACATAAATTTGATTCATATAATATGAAAATCGTGTTTTTATTTTTGTCTCTATTTGTAGAGAAACTTATATCAATTAATTAAAGAAAACAACTTTAAAATTTTTTGTAACCCTTGATAACTTAACAAATGCTCTGATTTAATAACTAACAAATGCATTAAACCTAATCATTATAACTATTTAAAGAAATACAAGTTTATTTTAGAAACTCTCCTCACAATTAATGAAAAATCTCATATATTTTGTCTCATTCACATATCTTTTGCATACTAATCTCATATATTTATTCTATAGAATCACTACAAGTTAATAAATATGTATTTGCAAAAAATAATGAAAGAGTTAGAGTGAATGATACGGATTTGGATACCCACCTTTTATTCTAAAAATTTATTCAATCCCCTTTACTCAAATACAGACTTTGACATTAGTGTTTGTATATTACAAACCATTTTACTTTACCGTGACATATTAAACTATATGCATTAAATGTTTTTGAATTAAATGATCAATATATATTAAAAATAATAGTATTAAACAATATAAAAATAATTAGTTTTTATTTATAATTGTAACTTTGAGAGATTCTTTTTATTATAATAGTAACATATATGGAGTATTTATTTGAACAATCCCACTAAAAATCTATTAAGCACCCCCACATCTAAATCCTCATCATGCCACAATTTTCATAAATTCCAATTCCCCCCTTACTCTATACAAAAAATAAATAATTTCTCAAATTTTTTGAACATTTATCTCTACCACTGTTAATTTCAGAATAAAAGGTGAGTATTAAAAATGTTTGAAAGAAAAAAATTTGCACATCTATAACAACAACAAAAAAGTTTGATTTTTATAGAGAAGACGAAAAGGACAACACTTTATAGATGTGTGGTACAGGTATTTAATAGATTTGATTTTGAAAGGGCTGTCTATATACATAAACATGATTGAATGGGCCGAAAAAGAAAATATAGGGCCCAAAATGGAGAAAGCAAAAGAAAAAATAGTGAGTGCTAAAAATAGTGAGAGGGTGTCAAAAGGACACGCGTTTGAAAGAACGTGAATATCGTGCTTAGAATCGGACGTTATTGAAGGATTGTCGTGAACGTGGATCACTTTCATTTATAAACTGAAACACTTCCAAATTTCAGGTTTCATTTGGGCGTCTTCTCCCGCATTATTCTCTTTTCACTTGCTGTTGAGATCGGAGAATCATTCTTCTCTTTTGACGCGCCATTTCAGGTCTCTTTTTTCTTTCTTCATTTTCTATCTCACTCATATGTTTTCTTCAAACTTCAAACATGTTATCGTAATCTTAATTGCTATGCTTTATGTGTGGATCGTATTGTCAAGGAGTTGCGGAGATATAATGCTTTTATCGTAGAAATAATGATAGTTAGGTGTCTTAGAAAATTGAAATGATTGAATGTAACTGCACGTGTTGGACACCAGACACACCTTCAATGTGAACTGTCGGTAATATATAGAGACTGAGATAGATAAATAAATGTAATTAATTTGAGGTGACGGGAAAAGATGTGAGAAATTGAAAGAGGAATGAGAGTCTAAACAAAATTTTGATGTCAAAGAAAGTGTGTAATTTTTTTGAATTTTTTATCGATAATTTCAGAAAATGTTGTAAGTTTTGTAGCCTTGATGATTGGTTTAGAATGTCCAACACCCTAAGATGAATGTTTTGTTTAATCCAATAGTTTTTATTTATGAAGCACGGACAACTCACCAAACCTTGGAAAGTGAGTTTTAGAGATAAGTGTAAGAAATAATAACTGAGGTGTAGAGGTAGGTGTAAAAAATAAGAAGTTTTTCTTTAAATTGTTTTCTATTTGCACTTGGTCGTCTCTCCCAATGTTCTGAGGGGAAATGTATGTTTTGTGCAGCTTTTGAAATACAATGGCAGACTCTGAGGATATTCAGCCACTTGTCTGTGATAATGGGACAGGAATGGTTAAGGTAAAATACAAGGGTGATTTTGATTCTATGTTCAGAATTTTTCCTTGGCTAAGTATCTTTCCTGCTTTCTGTTTATATGATACCTCTCACTTTCTACTAATTTGTTGACATGCTGTGAAACTGTTGTGTTTCGCAACGTTTAGGCGGGATTTGCTGGAGATGATGCTCCAAGGGCTGTGTTTCCTAGCATTGTTGGTCGTCCACGCCACACCGGTGTGATGGTTGGGATGGGACAAAAAGATGCATATGTTGGGGATGAAGCTCAGTCCAAGCGTGGTATATTGACTCTAAAATATCCCATTGAGCATGGTATCGTGAGTAACTGGGATGACATGGAGAAAATCTGGCATCATACCTTCTACAATGAACTCCGTGTGGCCCCGGAGGAGCACCCTGTTTTGCTCACTGAAGCACCTCTTAATCCAAAGGCTAATCGTGAGAAAATGACCCAAATTATGTTTGAGACATTCAACACACCTGCTATGTATGTTGCCATCCAGGCCGTTCTATCGCTATATGCCAGTGGCCGTACAACTGGTGAGTCATTTTCTGGTTTAAGAAAACTAACATGTTGCTTTTAGTGTAATTCTATGATTATTTTATGCTGGTTAGTAAAAACAAGCTTGCAATGCAAGTTTCAGTTTGCTAGGATATATGGAGTTGATATTGAATTTGAGTTGTAAAGTCTAGCTAAGTTCATGGAGTGAAAACATTGGAAAATAGATAGAAATGGATTTCAAGACTATACATTCAAAAAAATTGGTTTTATTTCTGGCTTTGTTATGCTTAAATTCTGATTGAAAACTATAATAATATTTCTAATACCTGACGTAATTAAGCATCTTGTATAATATTTTGATTTGTTCTATCATTTTTTCGATTCAATTTATTGGTTCCTAACAGCTGGCTTCTTTTATGTATGTTATCTTAATTTGTGCAGGTATTGTTTTGGACTCTGGTGATGGTGTCAGCCACACTGTGCCTATTTATGAAGGGTATGCCCTCCCACATGCTATTCTTCGTCTCGATTTAGCTGGACGTGACCTCACTGATGCATTGATGAAAATCCTTACCGAGCGTGGTTATTCCTTTACTACCACAGCCGAGCGTGAAATTGTAAGGGATGTGAAGGAAAAGTTAGCTTACATTGCTCTTGATTATGAGCAAGAGCTTGAAACTTCAAAAACAAGCTCTGCTGTTGAGAAGACCTATGAGTTGCCTGATGGACAGGTCATCACCATTGGTGCTGAGCGTTTCCGTTGTCCCGAGGTTCTTTTCCAGCCATCCATGATCGGAATGGAAGCTGTTGGTATTCACGAGACCACATACAACTCAATCATGAAGTGTGATGTTGATATCAGAAAGGACTTGTATGGAAACATAGTCCTCAGTGGTGGTTCTACCATGTTCCCTGGTATTGCCGACAGAATGAGCAAGGAAATCACCGCATTGGCCCCAAGCAGCATGAAGATCAAGGTGGTTGCTCCACCCGAGAGAAAATACAGTGTCTGGATTGGTGGCTCTATCTTAGCTTCTCTGAGCACTTTCCAACAGGTAAACGCTCTGTGGTTATTCTTATTACTGCATATATTTGTACCAAGAAACCGATAGATTCATGTTGTCCACATCTCAAGCACTTTATGGAATTGCATGATCTTGAGGTTCAAATGTCACTTGGAGTTGGTGTAACATATGATAGATTGTCTGTGGCATTGAGGCATTCTCATGTATTCACGCAAGCTGTAGAATATTTTTTTTTGACATAGTTGGTTTATTTGCGATATTAATGATGAGACACTTATTTTTGGAAATGCAGATGTGGATTGCAAAGGCAGAGTACGACGAGTCTGGTCCTTCGATTGTACACAGGAAATGCTTTTAAAATGCTGCAGAATATGGCTTTGGTGTAGGTACGGTGTTCTTGTTTGGCAATGCATTAGCACCTTGAAAGGATTGATGATTTTTTCTTAAAAAAAGTATCTATGTAATGTTAGAAGAGGGAAGTTGGTGAAGGTGGAGTTTCATGACAGTTAATTCTTTCATTTGTTTTGTTTTACCATTTGGTAATTGTTGAACAGTTTATTTTTATCTTTCAACGATAAATCAAAGACATTTCAATTTATTTTTACTTCCATAATCATATTGTTCTAATTGAACTGCAGTAGGGTTATTTATATAAAAAAAATTGCCGTAGGATCCTATAATTTTATATAAAAAAAGAATAAGCACATATATACTTTCCATGTTTGTTAAATCAGTACTTCCAATTTTTGTCCTACCTTTTCCTATGTTCATGTATGAAATCCAGCCTCTTGTCAAATTGTTGCACAAATATGTTTGGTTTTTGGGTCCGCGAGTAAGAACGGAAATAGGTCAAACCGACACCTATATGAACTAACTTATGTCATTACAGTAGAATATTTTTTTGAAATATACGAGGCTGAATTTTTTAGAAATCTATCTAATATAGACCTCTAACTATGATTCGAAGGTGGATCCTACCATTTTTAATAAATTTTAATATAATATCACATCTTTTAATTTTTTTTTATTTGAAAATAAAAATCCACATATGAATCCTTTTTTTGAGATTTATATTAGAAACACCTTCGTGTTAAATCATAAGTTTGCTAAATTTTTCTATAAATTTAAACATATTAACTACATTAATTTTTGAGATATTTAAATGCATTTTTATTAATTAAACTATAAATAAGATGTCGAATAACATATTAATTTAATTACGTTGACATATCAACTCGGTAGTTTATTTAAAAATAGATTGAATTGTTTATTTGAAGATAATGATTTGAAATAGGACTTTAAATAGAATTAACATATCATATCAAAAAGTAGAACTAACAAATCATATCAAAATTTCAAAATGGCTAGATTATGCTTTAAAAAAATAAGAATACATTAAAATTAAATTTAAAATTTTTAATAACAAATAGTAACATGTGTCTTCGGAGCAATTGTTAAAAAGTCAAATGTAAATCTTTTTTTTCTTGGAACTAGGACATTCAAGTTCAAAAATATTTTTCTAACACAATTTCTATTTTAGAATATGTTAACAAATTCTCTAAAGACACATGTTAACAAGACTAATTTTTAATCCGTCCAAACTTGAACATTACAAAACCTAGTTCGACTTGCTTATTTTCACTTCTATTATCGAGTTGACATTTTGAACATTACCAAATTCTTGGTAGAGACTAAAGCAACTAACGAAAGATATATTAAGAAAGTTTTAAATTCTTACTTTGAAGGACTATTGCGATAGTGCATTACACTTCCCGATATCAAAATGAGTGTTTACTCGTTGATTTTATATGTGATTAACAAAAAGTTATAATACTCAATATGAATGATTTTTTTTTGCATTCATGTTCATAACATTATAAACATATTCTTTACAAAAATTAAGATATTTTTAACAAGGAATATAAGAATAATTATATATGAATTTTTAAGTTTTCGACGCTTAAAAATTCATATTTAATTGATCTTTTGTTAAAAAATTCTAAATTTTTATGAGAGATATTTTTAAATATGTCTAAAAAATAATTCAAAAATTGAAAGGATACATATAAGTTTGCCTTAAAAGTTGGGATAAAAAAATAAAAACAAAAATTTTATGGTACTAAAGAGTTAAGAAATTTTTATAAGGATTAAAAATAAAATTTAGAAATTTTGTAGGGACTAAAAATTGATCTAACCCTTTATAAAATTTTATCAGTTGATTTGAAAGATTTTAGATAATATTTTAATTGAGTGAGATATTTTCTTGTTATTTTTATAGTCAATTAGTTGGTAAAAGGAGCATGAAAGGGCACTATTGTCTTTTTATAGTCAATTAGTTGGTAAACGGCGCATGAAAGGGCACTTAGGCGTCAAAAGGGTATAAGAATGAACATTAAAGTTATTGTTCATAATAGGTTGCATGAACATTTTTTCTTCTTCTTTCAAATGTGTGTATAAAGACGAATATTATATCACCCTACCCAAACAGCATCCATTACCATTCATATTATTTTTAATTTGATGACATTTTATGTAATTTAAACATGTTGATTTACATTAATTTATGACATATTTAAAGTTATTATTGCAAAATAGAATTGAAATATGATGTCTTATAATGTTATATTTTCTTATAGGTAATGTTAGATATCAAAATAGAACTTAAATTTATTAACATATTAACTTGTTTGTCTATTTACAAAAACCTACAAGGTGAGTTGTGTAGATTTTTATAAAAAATAATAGTAAAATAGGTTTTTAAATTGACTTTTAAGTTTGGTCAGATTTTGAAAAAGGTCATACTAGACCTTAAAAATGAGTATATGACAATTAATAGGTCAGACTCATATCTAATATTTTTTAAATAAGTTAGACCCAGATTTTGCAAAGCCTAATCAAATTTAGTTCATTTCCATCATATTTATTTGTATAAAAAAATTTATGTTGTCACAAATTATAACTATTTATATATATGAATTTAGAAATAAAACAGTTAAAATTTAAACGTTTTAAATAATTTGATCGTAATGACACAATGATAGTGTTATATTATAATAAATTAAGTTGTTAAAAAGTGTATTAAGAGTGTTGTTTAAGGATAACTAATAACGCTATTATTTATTGAAAAAGTCAAGTATTTCAATATTCAATACATTAAATAGACAACTTTCAATAAAAATGTACTATTCTAGTCTCTTAAACAATGTCTTTGGGACAATATTTCACCTATTTAGCACCAAGTAAGATAGACATTCCATTGCGGAGAAAAATTTCATGGTGCTTATAAAGAAAAGTGACTATATAAGTTCCATATCTTTCTTTACTTTTTGCATGACTCACACAAATAAATTGTAAATGAATGTTTGTTAAAATAGAATGACATAAAGTTATTAATTAATGAGACTTATTTAGTAGTTTTTGGTGGTGCTGGGTTGAAAGAATTAAGTGATTATTAGGACTTCTCAAAGTACTTGAATGGATGCAAGAAGCTGACCATATTATTTTTGAGTTTGACTTCATATTAGTAATGGATACTATTAATAGCAATAAAGTAGATGTTTCTTTAATTTGGTGTTATAATTTCCTATTGTAAACCTATTCTATCAAACCATCAATATTTCAAAATGCTCTTTGTTAAAAGGCAAACCAAAATGGTTGATTATCACTTAATCATGTAATGATTGAGCTGATAAATGACATAAACTAGATTGGATTTTTCTCAAAAGAAAACATTAAAAATTATTAAAGAATTGATTTGTACATGTGGTTCTGTTTTGCTAATGGTTTGACAGCAGTGGAAATGAAAATAAATCCTTAACTCCAATTTCCACATTTGATCCGCACGCCATGAAGACCCTCAAAGTCAATCCTGTAATAGTAACTACTTTTATGTGTCTTTCCTCTTTGTAACAGAAAAACAAAAAACAAAATGCAATTTGCAATCTCAATTCAATAAATGTTTCCATTTTCATTCCTATCCACACCCCCTTTTTCTCCTCCTACCCCACTTCATCTTCCTCCTCCAATAACAACAATTCAATTCAACAACCATGAAGCTTTTGAACCCATCCCACTCACTTCCCTTTTCTCTTCAATCTCACATGCTTCATACAACACCCCAACCCATGGAACTATTTTCTGCTACTAACACTAATGTTCATGTAGCAGTTGGAAACTCGCTTCACAAAACCACCACCTTGCTTCAATGGACCTTTAATCACTTTCAAAACGCGGAAATTGTCATAATTCATGTTTATCAACCTTCTCCTGTTATCCCTACTTTATGTAAGCTCAATTGTTTCACTTTTCAATGTTCAATTTCAATGATTTATGATGTTGTACTCTACTTTACCCTTTTTGTGCATATTAGGTTTTTTTTTTGTTCTGCTAAATTAGCTTTATTTGTTTGATTCTGTTGCTAATTTGTTTTGATATATGGAACAGTGGGGAAAATGCCAGCATCTCAGGCTAATCCTGAGGTGGTATCTGCTTTTAGAAGAGAGGAAAGAGAACAGAACAAGAAGCTCACTGATAAGTATTTGAGGATTTGCTCTGCTGCTAAGGTATGTGCTTCTTTTGCGTTACAATAAGAGAGTAAATAGTCAAGTTGGTACTTCAAGTTGTAGGGGTGTATCAACCTAGTCCTTAGTCCTTGTATTATTGATATTCCAAAATGGTTCTTGTAACTTCAAAATGTTAATCAAGTTCGTCACTCTGTCTAGATTTGTTATCAAATGCATCACCAAAATTATTTACTTAGTTCCATATGCGTTTCTAATATTGCCAACTTAATGTCATTCTAGTCCTGTCAAATACCGACAGTGGGAGAATTTGATTAAAATTTTGTAATTTCAGGGACCATTTTGTAATATCGATAATTTGAAGGACTAGATTGATAGTGTCCTATAATTTCAACGACCAATTTTGGTAATGATGAAATTTTAGATGCATTTGGCCTGACCTTTTAAATCCTGTTAATTATCATTGTGTTTTCTGCCTCACAAGCTTATGTAAGTTGTTTTTTTACTGAGTTTAGTTTTGGGAAAGCTTGTTATGTATGAAAGTATGAAACTCATTATTGATTGTTTGTGTTGATATAAATTTCTTGTCAGGTCAAGGCAAGCGTTATTGTAACAGAAGCTGACCAAGTCCAAAAAGGAATTGTTGATTTGGTTGTTAGACATAATATTAGGAAGCTTGTGATTGGAACGGTACTGGAAAAGTAAGTACTGCATTGATTGCATACTTAACCGGTGTCTTTTTTGGAACTTTCTTAGATTTTTCTATGTCCCTATATCTATATTTGTGTAGAGAGTAGAGGTTGAAATAACTAACTGGTTGTGTCTTCCCTGTGATAACATGAAACATACAATCTGCTTCAGTAATTACATTCATTGTCCCTTTTCTTTCACAGAAGGGACTGATAAATCTGTCTACTTACCAAATCATAATGAAAATTTGCAGTTGCATGAAAGTGAAAAGGAATTCCGGGAAAGCAAATTACACTTCCAAACATGCTCCTCCTTTCTGTGAAATATGGTTTATCTATAAAGGCAGACACATTTGGACAAGAGAGGCATCTGAAACACCATGTTCATTGTCTTCACGTTCTCAACCCGAGATTGCAGCCACAGAAAGCTTGAGATGCAGATCTTTTCAATATGGTAAGAATGAATTACCCCATTCAGAATATCTTCAACGAGATTCTGCTAGAACTACAGTATTTTCTGGAATTAGAAGCTTGGATCTAGGGGAAATTATAGAAACTGAAGCCACTAATTCATCCAAATCATCCAGTTGTAGCAGTCATTGTTCCCCTGAAAATTCTGCTGGGGTTTATCTTGATACATATTCAGAGGACATGGAAGAAAGAATTAACAGTCAACTTATTGAAACCAAAAGAGAAGCCGAGGCAGCAACAGACAAGTCCTTTGCAGAGCTATTAAAGTGCAGGAGGTTGGAAGTCGAAGCCATGGAGGCCATACAGAAGGTAAACATAATCTAGTGATTCTACATCATTAAGGACTTTTGTCAGCAAATAAGCTTCTGGTCTTAGCATTTATTTTCGTAGTTAGGCATGAGACATCAAGTATACTTTCATAGGGATTTAAGAAACTTTGACAAAGTATTACAACAAGAGTAAATCCATCTGTAAATTACTAGGATTTAATACTCAAATTTCTGAAGCTTCACATTGTCAGAGCAGAATTGCAGAAGAAGCAAGACTATGAACTGGTTTTTCTAAGCATGATGTGGTTTGTTTAAATGTGGTGTTTGGAAATTTCTTGGACATAATGTTATATGGTTTAGTAGTATATCGCCAAATTAGTACCAAATGATGATATCGAGTCTGTATCATGATTGATTTCTGAATTTCATGACATCTCTCCCAACCTAATTATTTATTCTATCTTCAGGTCAAATTGTTTGAATCTGCCCATGCACATGAGGCGGAGCTAAGAAAAAAGGCAGAGGATGTGCTTAGATTTACAGTACTAGAACAACAAAAGCTCTTAGAAGAGAGTGGAGTTATTTCCAGGGAGCTGCAAATGACAATGAGAAATGTGGCTCTACTAGATAGTCGTGCTAAGGAAGCAACCCGTATGCGAGATGAAGCTGCACACGAACTCTCATTAATTCAAGCATCCATCTCAACCTTGTGGCAAGAAAGGCATCAGATCAGGAGACAGAAAATGGAAGCCTTCCGCTGGCTGGAACGGTGGAAAACTCGTGGACAAGTCAGAGCAGCACATTACAATGGGGTCATTGGGTTTGCTGAAGAACTGCCCGAGTTAGCCGAATTTTCATTATCAGATATTCAAAATGCTACATGTAGTTTTTCCAAGAGCTTTGAAATTGCACAAGGTGGATTTGGTCGTATATATAAGGGGGAAATGTTGGGTAGAACTGTTGCTATTAAGAAGTTCCATCAACATAATGTGCAAGGACCAGCAGAGTTTCATCGAGAGGTCAGTCTTCCATAATGGTCCTTCTGCTTTTAACATTTTTATCTTCAAATAAGTTTTGGATAGCTTGAGAGGATTGGAGTTGGAGACATGATTTTACTTTGAGGCCTATGAATTTCAATCTCTTGTTGCTTCTTTCCACACAATAATAAATGGAAGGATTTAATTTGTATACGTTGTTAGTGTAAAACTTTTTTAGACATAAATTGAATCACATCTCACCAAATAAATATTTGTGGAGATATTTTAAGAAGTAGCGTGATAAAGTCATAGTGTGATTTAATTGAATGCATGTGTAAAATAGTTTTACATAGTAAGTGCGTAGAAATTAATCTCTAAATTGAAATATGTTCTATTCTCAAGATTGGTTAAATTTCTCTTTTAATTTTTTGTATGTTTGTCTAATTCAGCTGATGTTACCCTTTTGTATGTATCCAGGTTCAAATTCTTAGTAGTCTCCAACATCCTCATTTATTGACTTTGCTTGGAGTTTGCCCTGAAGCCTGGTCAATTGTATATGAGTACCTCCCAAATGGAACTCTTCAAAACTACCTATTCCGGAAAAGTAACATTATCCCTTTGACATGGAATATCAGAGCCCGAATGATTGCCGAAATCGCCAGTGCACTCTGCTTCTTACATTCTTTTAAACCAGAAGCGATTATCCATGGTGATCTGAAGCCTGAGACTATACTTCTTGATTCTTCACTTAGTTGCAAGATATGTGAGTTCAGGTTCAG
>NC_021160.2:51491387-51515773 GCF_000331145.2 Cicer arietinum
CAGGCTGGTAACGGAGGAGTCTTTCTGTAGTCCTAGTTTCCACTTGAGCAGTGAGCCAAAGGGTGCCTTCACATACACGGATCCAGAGTTTCAGCGAACTGGGGTACTAACATCCAAGTCTGACATCTACTCCTTTGGGCTTATT
Source organism: Cicer arietinum (assembly GCF_000331145.2). Classification (NCBI taxonomy): domain Eukaryota; kingdom Viridiplantae; phylum Streptophyta; class Magnoliopsida; order Fabales; family Fabaceae; genus Cicer; species Cicer arietinum. Next base: position 51,491,533 of record NC_021160.2, read on the forward strand.
ATTTTGCAACTCCTCACTGGCAGGACTCCACTTGGATTAACAGTTCTAGTTCGCCATGCAATTTCATGTGGAAAATTGTCTGCAGTTCTTGATTCTTCAGCTGGAGAGTGGCCTTTATCTGTTGCAGCACGGTTGGTTGAATTGGGTTTGCAATGCTGTGCACAGAATTGCAGAAACAGACCAGAGTTAACACCTACTCTAGTGAGAGAACTGGAACAGTTACATGTTTCAGAAGAGAGACCTGTGCCATCATTTTTCTTATGTCCAATCCTTCAGGTAATTGATCTTTTTTTAACTATTGAAAAAGCATAACTAAGTTTAGTAGCCTCCTTAAGAACTGATAAATCACCCAGAACCAGTCAAAACTCGGCCCAAAATTGCTTTTTTCAATTCTGGAGGACCTATTTTTTTTCCTTTTTGCAAGCGGAATATAGTAATTGTATGTTGTGTGGCTCATGTTTTATGTTGCCTCCCTTCTTCAGGAAATAATGCATGATCCTCAAATTGCAGCTGATGGATTTACATATGAAGGGGATGCCATACGTGAATGGTTAGAAAATGGGCATGATACTTCTCCAATGACTAATTTAAAATTGAGTCACATGCTCCTCACTCCCAATCACTCACTTAGACTTGCCATCCAAGACTGGCTCTGCAAATCATAAAGGTTCATTAATTCATTTAGCCTAAAGAACTCTTTTATCCCCTTAAGTTTGTTTAAAGCTAGTTTCGCTTTACTCCCACAATTTTCCCCTGTTGTAAATCTATCACATATCCAACGAAACATCGTCAACTTGGTTTGATCCCAACCTTTTAGGTAGTCAATTTTAGTTGACGGAAATTGCCTGCGTTACACAATTCAAGTACCCAAAAAAATATTGTATTTTGGTCGCAATTTCCAGCCAAGAGAGCAAAGAAAGAAAAGGGAATGTCAAAGATGGGCATTGCCTGAGTACCTGTCATTCTATTAGGACTTAGAATGCTAAGGGGTTAAAATGAAAATAGTCCTGTTCATCATTTTAAAAAAAATATCCCTTGTGTATGTTAACCAATACATGTATATGCTATTTTTGCAGTATTCTTCTGTAATCATTATAGTTTCATCATTTTCAAGTGTTCAATGGTACAAAATTGTTGTCTTGCATGTTTGTAAAACCCTTTTAAACGACGTAATTTATAGAGTCTAATACAAATATGAGTGTAGACTCTAGTGTTTCTAATCTTGCAATATTATGAGTTGATGAAATCTTAGCAAATCATTTAGATCATGTGTCTTTAGCGCATATTAATAAGTAACCGGTCATTGTTTAAAATCCCACGAAATGGTTGGATCGGCCATGTTTAGATAGGATATCTTTTGTTTTCCTGTTTCTAAGTTCTAAGAGAATCTCTAATAGGGGTTTCTAATCTCAAATAAGATTGCTTATTGAGTTTTTAAACCTATGTGTCAAATAAGCAAAATTTGGATAGGAGCTTATCTAGATTCTAGCTGGTAGGTCGAGTTCCTTAAAACTAAACAATGTTCCTTGTTGTATAAGGACAAGGAACATTTGAATATGAATAAAATACAATTTTCTATCTTGCAAACAACCAACTCTTAAATAAAACTATAACAGTGCTAAACATTTATACCATTGGAGCAAAACATGCATCAATTGCTTAATTATGATATGGCATAATTAAGACCACTTAATCGTGTCTAAAAAATCTAAGGCAATTCAAGTTGATTGCTTGTCCAAAATACTAAGTCCTAGTTGCATATTTACAAACGCTTTGTCCATCTGGAGAAAATTGTAGCATCAAATAAAACTTACTAGCAACTATAAATACATGTACCAAACCTTCATTGGAATTTTATAATGCATTATTGTCTTCATTTCAATCTTAAACTTGCTTCATCTTGAAGAAAGAAAGACGGGGGGAACTGGTACGCATTTCTGTGGAGTTAAAAGGGTGATCATCTTCTGCTATGAATGTTTGAAGCTTGAAGTCCTCTTGTCCATCATCCAAAAATGAATTAGACTCCACCTTTAAGTTCCCTGGATTGAATTTCTCCTTGTTTTCCTTAGAGATTGTTTTTTATTTGTGAAGCATTTGATTGTCACCCTGATGGCCAAGACTAGTAGATTTAGCTTCTGCTATGTCGAAACTATTGTTTGAGTAAGAGGACTGGTTTTCCTTATTTTCATTCTTGCCAAATGTGGTTGGCAGTGATTTTCCCCTCTGAATGCCTTGTTTTGGAGTTGAACTTTGGCACATACTCCCAAAACCTTGAATTCCACGGGACAACTTGCGAGCATGATTTCTTTCTTCCTTAAGATGAATTTCTTCTTCCAGCAATTTCAATACCCTTTCTGCTTTCTTTTTGACAGCAAGTCCCCAGTTGAACCTGCATGCAAATATTTGTAATGATCTCATTATGGTCGAAGTAGTTCAGTTGGCAAGCGAAAGAAAGGAATAGGGCGACGATTCTTCGGTGACAACACTTTTCTAGGGTATGTTAAAAGGAATAAAGCGATGATGAACAATCACTCACTTTCCGGTAATTCACACAAGCATTAATGAGAAGGAATCGAGTGGTAATCAAAGAATTAAAGAATGACATATGCTTACATTATTGAATAACATAAGCACTGTATTTAAACACTTTAACAGTGACTTATTAACTCACTAACTGTCTAATGTGCTCCCACTAACCAACTTAACTCTGAATTATACACTAACAATTACCTAGTGGCACCATATGACAGTGTCAAGAAGAAGAAAATTCATGACCAGGTAGTGATTTTAAATTATTAGATTGAGAATTTCAGAAAACATACCCACTGTTATCAGTGTGCTGAAAGTATATCATCTGTCTAATAACATTTTGGTCACACTGAAATTCTTCTGCACTACTTGCAGGTCCATGAATCAATAGGTGTTCAAGCACACTCAGAGAATTGTAAGAGGCCCTCCAATTCTTCTTGTCAAATTTGGCCAGTCTGTTATAAAACATCCCATTAATTCATTCATCTATGATTAGATAATAATTAACATAAAGATGGCATGGATTAACAACAAAAAGCTTACATTTGTTCTACCAAGAATGATCATTTGTAAATATAACATGCATATTATTAAACAAAGAGGAGAGAGAAACACCTTTTATGCAGAATTTCTACAATCCTCCAATAATCATCTATCTCAAAAGCAGACCTTGAAATTGATTTAAGAGTTGGGGAATCAGTGACACGTGATTTGCCATTTGTAGCTTCTTCTGTCATCCTGTAAATCATAAAAACTCTAACTTGTTAATTTAGGTATGAAGCACATTAATTAAAGCATAATAAAATGTTAAAATCTTAGGATGGATTTATATATGTGACAGTTACAATTCTGCAGGAGTAACATCAGTTAAAGCTAATCTAGCACTCTTGAATTTCTCCTTGAAAAAGAAAGAAGCTTGCTTCTTAAATTGATGGAACAAAGGCGTGGCCATGTTGTTACAGTTTTTTGGTTCAATAGGGTTAACATACCAATACTTCAATACTACTATATGCATATATATCAAACTTACAGCCAGAAGCTTAACTAACTTCCTAAATATCCTAAAAGAAAGGAAGAGCTTGATGATGTATTTCAAAAAAGTGCTGTTTTTTTATTCACAAGCCTTTTTCATCTCTATGCATAACGGAAGACTTTATGCCACGTGTCATAATTAAACTCATTCTGCAATATTTTAACCCTAACAAATATAATTTTATTTAATATTTTTTTTTATAAATAAATCAGTAGTTAATTAATTTATCATCTGTCATATTATCGGGGAAAATGGGGCAAATACTGTTGATGCTTGGAAAAGGCAGAATTTTAACATGAAAAAATATTTCTTGTGGACAATTAGTTAATTTCCAGCTTATGGAATGATAAGTGGGTGCAGTAAATGTGTGTATTCTTGAAAATTAATTTAGCTCGATAAGTTTAGATTTTTTTTTCCTTTCAAATGTACTGTTTTCATTTTTTTTTGTCATATTTAAAAATAATTTCTTCAATTTTTTTTTTATATATATATAAAAGGGCCTTGCCTAAAGAGGAAAAAAAAAACTAGGGACGGCAACCCACTCGAATCCGTTTCGATTTGGTATGGGTGTAGATTTTTTTTGAAATTAAAACTCCATAGTAGATTTAGATGTATTGATATATGCACCGCTTCTGCTAATAAAATTATTACTATTTTAAAATTATATATATGACAATAACAAAAGAAATAAAACATAGATTTTGAGTTAAAAATAAAGAAATAAAACATAGATTTTGAGTTAAAAATCTCACTTTTTAAGATGACAAAATATGAATTACTTAATTTCTAAGATTTTTTTTTACATTAAATTTTTAACTCAATTATTTTTTTATATATTTTCTTTCACAAAACTATGATTTCATTATTTTTAAAATTTTATTATATTAATTATAATAAATATGAATTTTAAATTTATTATTTTATATATATCAAAATATGCAGGAAGAGAAACTCGAACTCTGTTGAATGCAAGGATGGAATTCAAATTTTACATCCGACAAGTAACAAGGACGAGGGTGGGTTTTTCCGCTTAGTCGGATGTGGGTGTGGGGATACAAAATATGTTTTTGATATGCCTCGTTGCCATACCTAAGCTAAGCACGCACCTTTAAGCATGCAAGCCCTAAAAATATGATCAAAGAGGAGTCTCTTAATTCCAATAAGACGAGACTCTACAAGAAGAAGTTTCCGAGAATTTGAAGTAAGGCTAAAGTTTAACCGTCAATCAACACAACGATTACTTTTGCACCAAGTGTGGAGGATTTGAGTATGCCACTTCCTTCGAAGTAAGTCTGAATTCACTAAATCAAAATGTGAATGTGTCCATTGATATTGCAATTATTAGTAATTATATTGATGAGAATATTCGAGTCACTTTCTACGATCTGATGAGAAAGACTGTATCTTTAAGTCATAACAAACCTCAAAAAAATATGCCCCAAATTCTGTGCTGGTAGATTTTTTAAAACATTTCAGCTGATACTATATAATGAGTAAATTGCATTATTTGGGTTGACATTATGTAGATTTCTTTTTTTTTTTCCTCCTATATGACATTTTTTGGGTTTACATCTCGTAGATTTCATATACTGAAAAAATTGCATTTTTTGGGTTTACATTGCTGGTCTTGAGTTTGGATAGACGTTAAAAAATTCAATCATGTTTGTAATATGCAACGTGATTCTATAAATATACAATATGTTTAATTAATTTTTAATTTAAACGAAATGTATGTTATTTTTTTAAAGAGTTTAGCAGCGAAGCTCATATATTAACTATAGAAAAATAAGGAATTTCAGTATATTAATATCAAATGTATATTATTTTGAAGTTACTTCTGGTATATATATCATAATTAAATATCTATATAATTATCATATATGAATTGTACTTATAAAATAAATGTTATTTATTTTTACTAAAAGTACATTACACAAATGAAAAATATATAATTTTTATATTGAATTGAGATTGTTAAGTTAAAATTAATTATAACTTTTTTAAAGATAAATAGATTCGGATTAAATTATTTTATTTCAGATTTTTGTTTAATTAAAATTAATTTTATAAATCCGTCAAACAAAATTTTATAAAGTCAAATGAATCTAAACTAAATTAAAAGCATCTAGTCAAACATGTGCTAATTTTGATTTGATGAAAATTACACCTAACCACTCCTAAAGTGGACACAATTAATGCATTGGAAATAGAGTTGGGTTTGCATAACATACATGATACATCCTTTACTTTTCTTTTTTCCGAATTAGTGTTGTCAATGAATACTGAATTTGTTGAGTTCATGCAATAAATATCCACAAATGAATAGAATAAAAACTTACGCTATATATATTACTATCTTTTTTATAAAAGTCAGAGAAAATATAAAAATGTATAATATAATAATTGCATTGATAATAAAAATGAAGATTGCATACAATAAGTAATATTTATAGCGTAAGTTTTCTTTAGAAGTTCATCTTTTGTTTAATACTTTGTTGTTCAAGATTTTGTTGTTGTTGAAATTCATTTGTCAATGCTTGAACTTTATCTTTCAATGCAAGAATCTCTTCTAGGATGAAACATTGGTATAAATGGTTTTTTTGATAGATGTTATAATTAATAGCAGCCTAGAACTCAATTCAAATATATATGCGTCTCTTCTTGTTGATACAACCAACTCAAAATGATATCTACACAATCACTCAAAATATTTATATATAACTTTATGTTATTATCATTCTTCAAAATCACATTCTTTTATAATACGTTGGTGATTGAGGAAATTTAAATACATTCTCTAAACCAACTATAAGTGGCAGGTCAAATAGATTGACTTGACTGTGCAACATTACATATTTATTTTCAAAACAATCACATTTTCATAATTAATTGAATACATTAAAAATTTATTCCAAATATTTTACTTTTTCATTTTATTTTTTCTATATTTACTACAATCATTAAGTCAAAAATACTTGTTCACTGTCATTATTTTCACTTTCAAGTCTAAATTATATTCTAATACGATTAAAAAGATACTATTGTTTAGGCATAAATTTTATTAATTTTACTAACTCATATTATATCAATATTTTACTTTTTCATTTTATTTTTTTCTATATTTACTACAATCATGAGTCAAAAATATTTGTTCACTATCATTATTTTCATTTTCAAGTCTAAATTATATTCTAATACGATTAAAAAGATACTATTGTTTAGGCATAAATTTTATTAATTTTACTAACTCATATTACACTTTATAGATTCTAAATTAATATTCTAAATTAAAATTACTAACATATCAAACAAAATAAAACTTTATTTATTAATTTTAATAACTTTATAGATTCTAAATTAACCATTTTACTTATAACATTTGTTAAACCTATCAATACAAAATAAAACTATATAAACATTTGAATCCACAAGTTTACGCTATAGTTTATAAATATAAATAATTGTGAGGTAAAGAATAATTTGTTAGTTTAGAGTTGAATAGTAGTAGTCTTTGTTTTTGGTCTTAGTCAAAGCAATATAGAAGACCAAATTTGGTGTGTCCTTATATCTAATCTAGAAACAAACTAGACCAGACCAGAAAAAAGGACTTCCATAACCACCTTATTTTTCATTTTCCATTCTCTTTTTTTTTTTCTAATACAATGTTCCATTCCATTTTGTATTCTCCGTGCAACGCCGCCACTACAATTTAATTTAATATATTTATTTATTTATACATATAGACAAGTGACATATTAATGTTTTTAATTGTCTTCTCTCACCAAACCCATTTTGATCAATTGCTTCAATTTCGTTAAAGGTTAGTTTCATTATTTTCTCATTAATTTGTGTTTACTTCTTTGAAGAACTTTCTGTTACACTATACTATCTATAATCTACTTCTTCAAAATTGAAATAAATAAACCATCAAGTTTTTATTAAAATTAACGTTCTTCTCACGTTATAAGTTTTTTTATATCTCTGTTTCTCTAGATGTTGATCAGATGCTATGTTTATTTTTTTTTCTGTTAAAATTTTGAATTTCAATTATTATGAAAACGTTTCGGTTAATTTCGGTTTTAATTAATGAAGTTTGATGAAACTGAATTTTCCAGCCTGTGTAAGTTATAACAGAAAATTAGCCATATCTTCTTTCAATCTTTTGATTGTTAATCTGATTTCTTCATCCTTTGTTCAAAATTTCATTTTCAAATGATTTTTCTGTATATATGAATTTTTTGATAACTTCCATTAAAAAAAATCATGTAATATGAACATATGAATGCTATGTTTTATTTAACATTTACTTTTATATCTTTGTAACATTAATAATGATTCTGCAGGAAAAATTTTAGAGGCAGAAATTGATTATCACTAGAGTGGATTGAAAATTACAAAAGAATAAGATTACCTTAGCCGTATTAATTTGTCAATATGGGAAAACAATTGATTAGTTCAGAGGAATCCAATGTTCAAATTCAGGAAACTAATGTAGGATGCATGTGGGGCATGTTTCATATTCTTGATTATCATCATTGGCGTGTCAAAAAGGCTTTTCATCACAAAAAGAAAAGACATGCAAGATGTAAGCAATTTCACAATCACCTTGATTTTTTTGTTATTTTTCTATTTTTCATCAATCATTGCAATCGCTTTATAATTAAGATTTAAACTCTTTTAAGTTACTATGTCATATTCATTGCATATTATTTACCCTAAAAAACTTGTATGTTTAGACACTGTTATTAGTTGAATATTATTTGTTTTGGATCATCATGACCACATTTTGCTTCTGTGAAAGACTTCAAATGCTTAATAATAGTCTTTTTAACCTATATGCAGATAAGAAAAAAACCACTTTGCAAGATCAACAAAATGTAGTTACAGTAGCAGAAGAACCCTTCTCGGTATGTTTAAAACTTTCATGCTCATATATTATGGTCACAAACAATTTTTATGTAATGTGTATAATAACTGTAACTAAATCTAACATGAATATCAGGTCAGCAAACATAGCAAAAAGTTGAATGCTACCGAGGAATACTCAGGAACAAACCAGGCCAGTAGTGATTATGCACTTCAACAGAAGAAAGATGGAAAGAAAACAGAAGGTTCCCTTAACAGAGAAATTTCCATTAAACTTAAGAATCATGATGATGTTGTGGAGGTAATTAGTATGAAGAAAAATGTATTGCTAAAATTTCTAAGAGATATAGACATTGGTGGTAAGAAAATTCATCAAGCTTCCAAAAACAAACTAAGGTTGACAAGATCAGGATCATTTCCTGTAACTGCACCTTCTAAGATGAAATACATTAGCTCTAGTACCTTCAGATACAAGCAAACTGAAATTTGGGCCTTTCCTAAAGGAGAAAAGTTGCTTGCTGGCACTCAGGCACCAAAAAAGTTGGGAACAAGTTTAGTGAAAGATGTTTCTTATGAAATTTCAAAGCCTTTGGTGAGTGATGATGCTGAAATGGATAGTGCCATGCAACAAAAACCAAACATTACTTCATTGCCTTCTGAAGGATTACCAAACCATAAAGGATGGAATCAAGTGGTTATTCATCAATTCAAAGTTATAAAACAGAAGATTAAACATGTACTTGTGGAGTTCAAGAAAAGTGGTCACCAAACATCCCTTGAAGCTATACAAAATAGTGAAAATATCACTAATAATGAGAAGGATATATCACAAAGCTTCAATGACGGCATGATTCGAGAATACAGAAAGAGTATAAGCATGAGTGAGACTAAAGCTTCTGATTCTGATTCTAATAAATATGATGTTCGGCTAATGCGAAGAACGTCCTCTCTTAACGAATCGTTGGATAAATATACTCAGTTGTTTGAAAAAAGTTTGAGCAAAGAGGTAAAGTGGAATAGCTCAAAGTCTAAAAGCTTAAGATTGACAAATGAGGAAAAGATTCACAAGAGAAGAGATGCTCGTATGTTTTCCAGAAGCAATTTTTCTATGCCGAATCTCGAGTCTTTAGGATTCATTCTACATGAAGCTCTTCTTGATACAAATGATATTGTAAATAATGCAATGGAAAGTGATAATGATGTTCAAAGTAAATCAGTGAGCATGCCTTTAAAGATTGATAAATCACTTGACCATTTTGAAAAGGCTGAAATTGATGAAACAGTTGAAAGGTGTGGTAGAGATGTGAATACTTATTCTTTATCTGATAAGATAGTTAAGAAAATTGATGAAGGAGTTACCTGTGACAAAAGGGAAGACATACATGAGCCAGAAGAGGGAGATGAAATTTCTCCTCAAGAAAAATTGGAAACTAGCTGTCAAGACAATACAACCAGCCAAGCAGAAGGTAATAAATTTATGCTAATGAGCATGAGACTAACATAACATTTCACTGAGGAACTTAATTTGCATGCTCCGATGGTATAAACAATTTTTACACTGTCAAACAATCTTAATAGTTAGATAATGAAAAATGTTTGACTTTATTCATAAGTTCATTAGTTTAAAAGTCTCAAATAAAAAGATTTGTGATTGGTTGAAAGTATAATTATTTTTACACTTGCATAAACATTGAACTCTTTTTTGAGATTGCATTATACTAACTGTCTTTTCGCTATATACCAGGAAAAGAATGGAATACAAGAGGATCAAATGCTACTAGTTTAACAGCCAAAAACAAAAACAAGAGTTTTGACAATCATTTGATGTTCTTCAATTCATATTCAGAAAACAATTCAAATTTCAAATACGTGAAAGATGTTCTTGAATTTTCTGGTTTCATGGAAAATGAGCATAATCAATTGCGATACACGGTAGACCAACCAATAAAACCATCCATATTCATGGCTATGGAAGAAACTTTCCTTCATGAAAATGAGTTTTCTGCAGAAGAGAGTATCAACCTTTGTGATCACCAGCTTCTTTTTAACTTGGTTAATGAGGTACTCTTTGAAATATATGAGAACTCACCAACTTATTTTCCAAGACCCTTTTCCTACAACTACAAGCTCAAACCAATGCCTAAGGGAAATTATCTTCTTAACCAAGTATGGAGTAGTGTTAGTTCATACATGAGCTTGAGACCAGAGTTGGATCAGACATTAGACGATGTTGTTTGTCGTGATTTGGCGAAAAGAAGTGGATGGATGAACCTTCAACATGAAGAGGAGTGTGTAACACTTGAAATTGAGGAAATGATCATAGAAGATATGTTAGATGAAATTATATTTTCAGATATGTTAGAAGATATGTAGATTAAGTAATTTAAGCTGTAAATAGGATTGTTTGGCAGATGTCATATAGAGTTGATTAAGGAGTTTTTGTGCTTGTTGTGATTAATTGCAATGTAAATAACATAGGAGTATGTATACGTGTTATTGCTTATACCTTAGAGATTTTTTTATTGATGTTAATGTAATAAAGTCTCTTGTCCATGCAATTGCATGTTGGGTGTAACACCACTTCTGCTTAGATGAGACTAATTACAAGTACAATCATTTGAGAGAAAATTGAAGTATGAAGAAGATAGTAGAATAATGTGCTTTTAGCATGTGTCATAAATACTTGTGTATACCTTTGAGATAGGACAAAAATTTTATTTCTACCTACTTTTGGGAATGGTACATCAGTTTTTAAAAGCAAATTAGTGTTATTTCTTACTCATAAAATTTCTCTGATAATTTGTAAGATTTTTTGAAGTTGGAAGAACATAGTAATTCTAATAGGCACAAGAACAGTAATTCTAATAGCCACAAGAACGGGTAAAAATGGTCATTCTAATAGTATATGAAAGTGGAGAATGATTGTAAGAGACATAATGATTTTATTCCGTCATTGCTGAAAGACATAGTCATCGGTGATATGTTTTACGTAATAAGTAAAGATTTAACAAAAAGGATTCATGAATGTTATATTTATTAATTAATTAATTTAATTTGTTGTTCTCGTATGCTACATAAGTCTTATTGTAACTTGATGTAATTAATTAGTTAATTTTAATGCTATATTTTTTCTATCATCAATGACTTCTATCAATAACATGATATGAGAGTTTATTGATCAAATCACTTGTCATTTATATACACGCATCAAATTTAAAATATAGAGATGAAGTGTATTGAGAAAAACTCAAATCTTACCTTTAAAATAGATAGAGATCTAAAAAAATTATAAAGGACATTTTTGACCTTATAAATTAATTTCATAAAAATAAATCAAATCCAATATATAAAACTAAGAATCACTAGTGCAAAGAGACTAATTTGAAACTCATAAAACATAATGATCAAACCTAAAATAAATTTTATTTGCAAATTCTTTCTATATTAGATTTCATAGTGTCCTTTTATATTAGGTTTCATTCCTAAAATAAGTTTGTAAAATCATTACACTCTTTTGAGAAATTCTACCCTGCATACGTCACATGTATTAGTACAACTGGTCTTTAAATTAATAGTTAAATAATTTTTTTTAAAACAAAAAAACTATTTTTATCAATTAAAAAAAATTATGATAACTAAATATTATTTATTAATAGTGTCAGCAAAATAAAATTTAGTTTTTTCAGAATTTTTATTATTCATAATAATTAATTTTTTTTACGATGCAATTTAAAAAATTTATATAATACTTATAAATAATTAAATGATGTTTTTATTATGAAATAAGTTTTTTAAAAATACAAAAGTTAACAAATATTTATTTGATTTATAAAAATAATCGTTAATCTATCAATTTGGAGAACAAACGCATCAAAACCCTTAAGTTTATGAGTATAAAAATCTAATTATACAAGATAAATGTGACAAATTTTAAAACATATGTATTTATACGACAAATACTTTAATAATAGAGAAAATGGAGAGATCCTAAACCTAGTAGAAGTTCTCTAATTTTTTATATCAATTTTTTTAATATCAAAATTAAGTTTGAATAATGAAATTTTTTGACAAAATTTGTCCAAAAAAAATTAAATAATGAAACTATACATAAGAGTTTTAGTTAGTGCTTTTAAAAAATAAAAATATCATATTAATTCCAAAAAATATAAAAGGCATGAATACAAAAGGGTCAAAACAGAACAAGCATGAGCTTACGAAGTCTGAGGAGCATTTTATCGCAAGCGAAGTTCATAGACACAATACGTCGAACACCTGGTGCCATTGAAACCCATCTCAGTTTGAAATTCTTTTGCACGCAAACAACACAAAACGAAGACAGCTTGTGTAAGAGAATAGAGAAACTTCCCAAGGGAGAATCAATAGGGTCCGCTTTCCGTAGTTGGATGCGAGATGGCTTCCCCGTTCGTGGCGCTGACATTTTTCACACCATTAACCGTCTCAGAAAACTCAACTTTAACAAACGTGCACTTGAGGTCAATTCGAATTCACTCCTATATTCTTTATATTTTGTTTCCTCAATCTATTTCTGTTTCAATGAATATAGCCACCACTGTGTTTTTCTGTACAATTCCACTGTTTAAGACTTGGGCTGCATTTGGATTGGCTTATGAACAGTTTACTTTTTATTTAGGCTTATCTACTTGTATAAGCAGTTCACTTTGGGCTGTTTTGATTAGCTTATTTGAGTTTATCTACTAGCATAAGTTTTTGTGAGACTGATTGGGAGAACTTTTAAAAACAACTTATGACGTGTCTATAAGTTGTTTTCAACTTATTTCCACTACGTCTCTGGAATTACTTATGAATGCAACTTATAAATTAAATGAAAACAATTTGACTTTATTTTATCTTTTGTTATAGAATTAGAAAGAGTTTATGCATAAGCACTTATATGATAAGAACTTATGTTATAAGCACTTATGCTATAAGCTCTTAGTTAAGTTGTTTATCCTAACAGGGACATGGTGTTAGAGAAAGTTTACAGAAACAACTTATAGTTTACGTGAAAACATTTTGACCTTATTTTCTCTTTGACTAAAGAATAGCTTATAAGTAAGTGCTTATACGATAAATGTTTATCTTATTAGTGTTTGATTAAGTTGTTTATCAAAACAGGCCTTTGAACATTTTCTCTTGTGTGACTATTGATAGGTGATGGAATGGGTGATTAGGGAGAGACCCTATAGACCTAGGGAACTAGATTACTCTTATCTAGTGGAGTTCACAACTAAGCTTCATGGAATTCCACATGGTGAAAGCCTCTTCACTCGTGTCCCTATTGAGTTTCAGAACGAGTTACTCTTCAACAACCTTGTGATTGCTTGTTTGGATAAAGGTGTCGTAAGGCTTTCACTCGAGTACATGAAGAAAATGAGGGAATTGGGCTATCCGATCTCCCATTTGGTCTTCAACCGCCTCATAATTTTGTATTCCTCACCGAGCCGAAGGAAGATGATACCTGGTTTACTCACCCAAATGAAGGCTGATAAGGTCACCCCGCATGTTTCCACCTACAACATTTTGATGAAAATAGAGGCCAATGAACACAATCTTGAAAATTTGATGAAGTTCTTCGATCGAATGAAACGAGTGCAGGTTGAACCGAATGAAATATCTTACTGCATTTTAGCTACTGCACATGCAGTTGCTAGGTTATACACTGCAACTGAAACGTATGTTGAGGCTGTGGAGAAGTCTATGACAGGGAATAACTGGTCAACATTGGATATTTTGCTTATATTGTATGGGTATCTGGGGAGCCAGAAGGAGCTGGAAAGGATTTGGGATATCATTAAAGGACTTCCCTTTGTTAGATCTAAAAGTTATATGTTAGCCATTGAAGCATTTGGTAGGATTGGAGAGTTAAACCGAGCCGAAGAGATTTGGTCAGAAATGGAATCGGTAAAAGGATTGAAATCTGTAGAGCAATTCAATTCAATGATGACTGTGTATTGCAAACATGGAGTGCTTGACAAAGCAATCAGGTTGTACAAAAATATGAAGACAAAAGGGTGCAAACCGAATGCAATAACGTATCGCCATCTTGCTCTTGGCTGCTTGAAATCTGGTAAGGCAGAACAAGCTTTGAAGACATTAGACTTGGGCATGCGTTTTCCGCTTAACAAGAGCGTTAGAAATTCAACACCATGGTTGGAGACTACTCTTTCAGTTGCTGATCTTTTTGCTGAAAAAGGTGATGTTGGAAATGTTGAGAGACTGTTTGAAGAATTTCATAAAGCTAAGTACTGTAGGTATACTTTTGTATATAATACATTGATTAAGGCTTATGTAAAAGCTAAGATTTATAATCCAAATCTTTTGAAAAGGATGATTCTTGGAGGAGCTAGACCTGATGATGAAACTTACAGTCTTTTGAAAATTGCTGAGCAGTTTAGGACTTGATTGTTTAATTGATATTTCACAACGAGTTAGAATTATGCGTATCCTTATGTTGACTTTCTATTTATTATAAGCATGTATCAATTGCGGAACAAGAGTCAATAAGATGGAAGAGTTATTAAAGATCATCTGCCATTGCTTATGAAAGCTCTTTATTTTTGCATCTACATCTACAACTGATACTGTAAGGGTATAACATGTTGGATTTACATTTATCTCTCCAACTTCATAGCTACATTGCTCTATAATTTTTCATACATATACATATATATGATGAAAATCTGAACCATTAATCTCCCAGTCAACAAATGTTATTGCTAACTTTCCATCTAAAGGAGCTTCCTCACTTTAATGGAGCAAGGTTCATTTTTGTGGTAATCCCATAGCCTCAACTGATTGAGAAATAACTACAGACAATGTGAATTATTTATCTATTTATTTATTTTGTTTGTGGAATATGTGTGAGATATCCGTTAAATTTTCCCTATTTATGAATTGAATTGAGTCCAATAAGAGGGACCTTTGGAGGATAGGTCTATGCTCTTGCGAGAGACAGGTTTGGACTACAGTTCAGGAAATATAACATATTATACCCTAGGGCCTACACTTCCTTTCTCTTGGAAAATGTTTGGCTTGAATTTTTTCTTCAAGATTTATGATTATAACCCACGAAAACAGTTGTCTTGATGGCTATGTAAGGATAGGCCTTGGGAATTGGGACAGTAGACAACTAGCACAATGTTTACAAAACCTGATGTGGCAACACTTGAGACTGAGGTTAGTTCTTTCAATTTTCATGTTCCAATACATACATGTCATAAAATTTGTCAAGTACTATTGAAAATATTTTAGAATTATTCTATAGAATTATTGTATAGGTATATGATATCGCGTCCTATTATGTAAAATAGGAATCATATCTTCTATATTTATTTTGTATTTATTGTAGGAGCTTACAAAATCCGACTCTGACAAACAATTTCACCATCTTATGCTTGTGGATAGAGTTAATTTTATTCTGCTATAAGACATTCTTGTGCAACTTTGCATAATGATTTGGAAATTGTAAATTTTAACATGCATTGAAGAAAATGTATTGGGAGACCTTCCTACCTCTCAACAAGTTCCCTTCTTCCTATTATCTAGAACAACAATTATATTTATGCAAACAAAAACTTGATTCACCTGTCAACAAAGCTTTAAATTCGAAAACCTGTTCATCCTCAATCTTCCTTAAACCAAAACCCATTTACCCAGAGACTAAGAATTTAGCTGAACATGTCATTGACAACATTGCCCTAGGCTAGCTTGACTAAATTGCAAGAGAACCAAACTTACTATCATGGAAACAACCGATGGGCCAGGATAATTGATTAAAACATGTTGAAGTGATAAAGAGATGAATATCACATCTTATTAGTAGTTACATAGAAAATATTACTTAACCAACAATACAGACGAAAACAAAAGAGACCAAGTGGGAAACCCCCTTTCAAACATGCAGTAACACCCAGTAAGACATCCGGTTCAGTTCATTCAGATAAAGTAATTTATGAACTGTGCAGCAGTAGCAATTGCAGCTCCTGTAATGGCATCTACTGCAATGTTGTCTTTTTTGCCGTTGCTGGCTGCAGATACCAGAGCACCTGTCACTGCACCTCCTACCATGGCATTCTTCTGCAATACATCAAACACCAAGAGAAAAATTAAACTTAAATTGACAATAAAAGGCATGGTGCACCACCTAAAACAAAGTTAATAAACATTTAACACCCAATTTTAAAATTAGATCAAAGTGCAGTTGCCAAAACTTATATTCAAATCTCTATCCACACTCCAATCACTTAAGCTACATCGATGAGGGCATTTAAAAAAAAAAATGATTTGATACAATAGCCAGTTTACTATTAGAGTTATTTAAAACCAAACATGATGTTTGTTAGTAATAGTTTGAAATTTGTTGGATTAGATGCATCATATTGAAGACAATTCCGGAATTAAAGTGTTTTCTCTACTCTAACATAGAATCTACAATAATAACAAGTCTATTTAAAATTTTGAAATTAGACTGTGGGGAGAATTACCCAGTCTCTAGTGCCACGGATCCTCTCTACCCCGTATTCCACTCCAACATATACACCAGCTATAGTTCCTGTAAGCATGGAAAAGAAAATACATTAAAAATAGCTAATGCATTTACTAGTTGAACTTGCCATATTACATAATGCAACACAAGTCTTACCCCAGTATGCACCTTCTTTACACATCTTCTTCAGCTGCAACAAGACAAACTCTCATGAACAAAGAAAGAAGCATATCATGATCAACAAAATGTCTATTGAATGAGATTCCTTCCATTTTGAGGATCTAGATTCTCAGTATTCATACAATCACACAGTTCTCAATCTAACTGACTAACTGACAGATCAAGAAAGGATGACTCGTGTACCATCTTTGTATTTTGGATCTATTTATCAAAGTAAACACATGAGAAAGCAAAGGTTTCACATTTGCAATTGACTCTTGTACCATCCAATTTTGATTATTGAGTCAAATGTGTGATTCCTTGAAATCATGTTATTTCGATCTGACCGAATCTAGGGATTTCCCAGCCATTACTTTTTGCTGGGACTAAACCTCCCAAGTCCCAACACTATACTCTTAAACAAAAATGTATATATATAGCATGGATGAAAAGTTTTAGAGGAGATCATCCAATTTGTTTGATAGTTGAAAAGAGAAGCATCATAGATAGTTAAAAATTGGCTATAATATATACCAATCTGTAACATACTTAAAGGTGAAGATGTATACAACTGAAAATATAACAATGACAACAATGTTAAATAATGAACTTACAGTTTTCTCAAAATCATTACTTGAGATGCTTCCTGGAACAGACATGTTTAGTTAGTCAGATAAAGATCTTCACAAATGAAAAAAGGAAACACTAAAATGATGGCACATAAGTGAAAAGTATATAATATATTGATGTTGGTTAATAAATAACCCGAATCTAAACAAGGAAAATAATAAAGGATCAAAGTTTTCATCTTTTGGAAATGTAACAAAAGGGATGGTGAAATACTACTACCCTCCACTTACCCTTTCGAATTATATGATAGGTATCCTCTGCAACTGACCTTGTAGCTGCAACCTGAAGAAAAAGAAGAAGAAGGGTTGGTTGGAATTGTTTAAGAAAAATAAGAAATTGAAGTGGATAAATGAAATAGTTACAGCTCCAATCTTCAAAAAACCATCAACAGTGAGGTTTAGGAATGGATTGCCCATGTCAATAACCACATCCACCGTAGGGGAAGATACTGACCCTGACATTCTGCTCCAAGGCATCTCTCACACTCACAATTCTTGTTCCTCTTTTTGGTTTATTTTTCAGTGACTTTTTAGTGACAAGCTTGATTGTTGGAGACTTAAATATCTAACTAGGTAGGTGTTTTTGCCAATAAAAAGAAATATCACCACTGTTATGATTGGTTGTGATTCAAAATTGAGAATATCAATCTTACCATTTACATATATGTTTTTTAATTAAATAAAGAATAAAGTCACGGTTAATAAACGAGGATAGCTTTTGTAGACCCCACCTGTTAGGGGAAAGCGCCCAAGGAAAAGATAGAGTGGATATCCATGTGTCACCATTGGCTTACTCTTGATATTATTTTGTTTCACTGTTTGACATCTGTGTGGTTTAATTATTTGTGCGATTTTGATTCATGCATATGGTAAAATATAGCTAAATTTCAGTTTTCTTCATTTTGTTATTTTTAGATTTTACTTTCTCCTTTATTTTTTTTAGTCCCTTGGACGTTTTAATCATTAAAAAAAATATTACATTTCAGTTTAAATTACAAATATTAATAACTTAGGCCATGTATATCAAGATCTAATGTGTTGGCTATTTTTGGTAATTATCTTATGTGATCTTTCATTCTTACTTATAGATTTTTGTAATTGTACAAGTAGTTTATGTGATGGATAGAATCTATAAGAGTATAGTTCACATAATTTCATGTGTCAAAAATTATATTCCATAAATTACATCATCAAAGTTGACTTCGAAGATTTAAAAAAATCTAATATTTTTAAATAACTAACAATAGTTGGAGATATATACCTTAATCCATTTTTGTTTTTTGGGGTATTCGAAAAATCTCATCTTTGTTTTCGAAAAGCATAAATTAAGGTAAATAAATGAAATAGATAAATGTAGAAATGAATATGATTATCACTGTATAATCAACTAATAAAATTAACATGTGTGATTTTGTCTTTGACTCAAATAACATTTGTAATTAAAAAAAATATGCAACTATATATTCCGTCAAGTCACCCCATTTTAATGGTATTTAGTTTTGAAATTCAGTCATGATAAATAGTTGTTAATTTTAGTAGAAGGAGAGTTGAATTTACCATATTTTTGCTATGGCAGCTCTCTTAAACTACTAAACCACCTTATGATTTTTACATTACTTTTACTATATGACATTGACATAGAATAAACAATTCTCATTGATCATTAATGTAAAACTGATAGGTTTAATTGTACTTTTGATCCTTCTATTTTCACAATTTTATATAATTGGTCTCATGTTTTAAAAGTTGATAATTTTTATCTTTTTATCATATTTTTTAACTTAAAAAATGACAATTTGACATATTTTAAATGACATGATATATAATTCCGTGGTATAAAATTATCTAGATGTATTAATTATTTATATGTCATTAGTTAAATTACAAAAATAAAAAAATTATTGAAATTAAAAGTTACATTTTTAAAGAATTTTATTGTGATTTGATAAGTGTTAATCATTCTAAATTATCGTATTATATATTACGTTGTTTAAAATATATTAAATTGTCATTTTTTAGTTTAAAAATCTAATAAAATTATCAAATTTTATGAATTAATACAAATAAGTGACTAAAACAAAAATTAAGTCACATTAACATTATTTGTCCATTGCACTCTCGAAGAAAACCCCAAAAATGGGGTAATTCACTCTCTTAAGCTTTTGTTTGCCGACGTCAATTCTTCTCATGCTTTTGTTTTGCCGACGTCAATTCTTCTCATTTATTGAAATCTATAATAGCCACATTCTTTTTTTCATTTTTCATTTAACGAAAATAGTTATTCCGGTTATAGTGAACACATAGTTACAATCCTCCTGATCCAAGCACAACGGATAGAGAGAAACGCGTGACCATAATAAAGAAATATAATTGAAAAAATTCCCTCTATCTTTTCTTTTGGATCTATTTGTGGAAGTAAATGATTTGATGCAATTACAATAATTAACTATATGTAGGTTTAAAATTACCTACAAAATATTTAAATATTTGAATTTGGTTTTAAAAATTCATTTTATTTTTAAGAATGGATCCAATTATCCAATAGTTAAGAGTCGATTATTAACTAAAATTTATAATAAAATAAATATTATTTTTACATAAACTGTTATGTTTTTTATCTTAATATACAGTTTTATATTATTATTTAAAAATTAGTAATTTATTTTTAAATTAAAAATCACAATTTATTATTATTAATTTAATAATAAGTGGTGGCTGGAATTTGTTAGTCATGGGTGTTGGGTTTTGGGCTCCCTTTCTATGTGGAGAAAGGCCCAATATGTGCAAGTCCATGTGTCTCACTTAATCAAGTGGAGAGAGGTCAGATTAGTGGGAGAGAGTGCTGAATTCAGAGAGTGAGGCAAAGAGAAAAGTGAGAGAGGAAGAGCAAAACTCAATTTCATGCAGTAGCAGTTTTTCCTGGTTTTTCTGCTGAACTTTGTTCTCAATTTCATTTTTGTTCTCTCATTGTTTTGGCTGATTGTTGTGCTGGTTACCTTGTTGTTTTTGGCTGGTTACTGAGCACGAATTTGTGCCATATTTGAAACTCTTTTGTACCCATATTTTGATCATAGTGGAGCTCTATTACTGGCTTGGTCCCGTGGTTGTTTACTTCTCACATTGAGAAGGTTTTTCCACGTTAAAAATTATTGTGTCCTTTGTGGTAGTGATTTTAGTTGTTGTGATTATTTGTTGTTGCTCCTCACAGATTCTTGCAAGTTTGGGAAATTGATTATCCGCTGCATATTGCTCTGTTATAGTTGTTATTGTTATTGTTATTGTTATTGTTATTTGTTGTTGAATTTCCCATCAGAGTGGCATCAGAGCTCTTTGGTTAAGGGGATGTTTGACTTGTTTGAATGATGGAGGCAAATACAAATAGAATGATTTGTTTGAATGACACTAATTATCACTTATGGAAGGGAAAAATGAAGGATCTGTTATTTGTGAAGAATTTGCATCTTCTTGTGTTTGCTAGTGAGAAGCCAGAATCCAAGACTGATGAGGATTGGAGTTTTGAACATCAGCAGGTTTGTGGTTTTATTCGGCAATATGTAGAAGACAATGTTTATAATCACATTGCTAATGAGGAACATGCAAGATCCTCGTGGAAGAAGATTGAATCTTTGTATGCTTCTAAATCAGGGAATAATAAGTTGTATTTGTTGAACTCCTTGATGAATTTGAGGTACAAGGAGGGGACTTCTATTTCAGATCACTTAAATGATTTTCAAGGGCTCCTAGATCAATTGTCAGGTATGGGTATCAAATTTGATGATGAAGTGTTGGGACTATGGCTACTGAATACTCTACCAGATTCTTGGGAAACTTTTCGGGTTTCAATTACAAACTCAGCTTCTGATGGTGTTGTCTCTTTTTGCAAAGTGTAAAGGGAAGTGTTCTTAATGAGGAGATGAGAAGGAAGGCACAAGGTACTTCATCTCATTCCGAGGTACTTGTCACTGAGAACAGGGGCCATAGCCAAAGAAAGGAACCGAAAGGGAACAGACAGAATAACAGAAGTACGAGTAGAGAGAACAACAGAAGTAAGTCCAAGTCTAGATACAAGAATGTGGAGTGCAATTATTGTCACAAAATGGGGCACATACAGAGGAACTGCATCATATGGAAAAAGGGAGAGCAAAAACAATAACAGTAAGCAAAGAGATAAGAATCATGATGATGATGACCGTGTTACTACTGCTACTTGTGATGATTTGATTATTCTCCGTGACTATGACTCAGTCAATCTTGTATCAGATGAGAGCATGTGGATTATTGATAGTGGTGCTACACTGCATGTTACACCAAGGAAGGAGTTCTTCACATCTTACACTTCTGGTGACTTTGGAGTGTTGAAGATGGGTAATGATGGTGTGTCCAAGGTAGTTGGTATTGGTGATGTTTGTTTGCAGACCAACATGGGAGTGCAGTTGTTGCTTAGATGAGTCAAACATGTTCCAAATGTTCGCTTTAATTTGATCTATGTGCATATGCTTGATGATGGTGGTTATGATAATCACTTTGGTTCAGGAAAATGGAAACTCACCAGAGGTAACTTAGTTGTGGCCAGATGGGAGAAAATTAATAAACTGTATTGGACTAAAGCATTGGTTGCTAAAGACAGTGTGAATGCCATGGATATGGAGGCTTCTTTGTGGCACCACAAGCTTAGTCATATCAGTGAAAAGGGGCTGAATTGTTTAGCTAAAAAGGATGTACTTCCGGGATTAAAGAGTGCAGAGTTGGAGAAATATTCTCATTGCATGGCTGGTAAGCAGACTAGAGTATCCTTCAAGAAACATCCTTCCTCAAGGAAGTCAGAGTTGCTTGAATTGGTGCATTCTGATGTTTGTGGCCCGTTGAAGGTAAAGTCAATTAGTGGTGCACTTTACTTTATTACTTTTATTGATGATTGTTCTAGAAAGCTTTGGGTCTATGCTTTGAAGACAAAAGACCAAGTTTTGGAGAAATTCAAAGAGTTCCATGTTATGGTGGAGAGACAGTCAGGCAAGAAGTTGAAATGCATTCGTACTGACAATGGTGGTGAGTATTGTGGACCATTTGATGTTTATTGCAAGCAGCACGGTATCAGACATGAAAAG
The DNA here is from genome assembly GCF_000331145.2 of Cicer arietinum. NCBI lineage: Eukaryota > Viridiplantae > Streptophyta > Magnoliopsida > Fabales > Fabaceae > Cicer > Cicer arietinum. The sequence continues at coordinate 51,514,360 of NC_021160.2, forward strand.
ACTCCTCCTAAAACTCCTCAGCTGAATGGTTTAGCAGAGAGAATGAACAGGACATTGATTGAAAGAGTTAGGTGTATGCTTTCTGAAGCAAAGTTGCCTAAGCATTTCTGTGGTGAAGCATTGCACACGACAGTGCATGTTATTAATCTGAATCCTGCAGTTGCTTTGAATGCTGAGGTACCAGACAAGATTTGGTTTGGCAAGAATGTCAGGTATGATCATTTGCGTGTCTTCGGTTGCAAAGCATATGTGCATGTTCCAAAGGATGAGAGATCCAAGTTGGATGCGAAGACAAGACAGTGCATCTTTATCGGTTATGGTCAGGATGAATTTGGCTACAAGCTGTTTGATCCAGTTGAGAAGAAAGCTGTTAGAAGCCGTGATGTGAAGTTCATGGAAGACCAAACCATTGAAGACATTGATAAGATGGAGAAGACTACACCTGAGATTGATAATGGTTTGTCTGATGTTGATCCAGTTCGGATGCCTACACATGATCTGGATACTGCTGAAAATAATGTTCAGAATGATGAGCAACATGGTGATGTTGGTGATCAGCAGCTTGGAGATGATTTTGATGTTCCTAATGATGATGCTGAAGAAGAACATGAGATGTCACAAGATGAGGATCTTGGTGATGCTCCTGAACCACCTCAAGCTCAAGTTTGGAGGTCTACTAGGCAGAGGAAACCATCCACCAGGTATCCTTCTGATGACTATGTTACCTTGACTGATGGAGGCGAACCTGAATGTTATGATGAAGCCATGGAGAGTGATGAAAAGAAGAAGTGGCTGGATGCTATGCAAGATGAAATGAAGTCTTTGCATGATAATCACACTTTTGATTTGGTGAAACTACCTAAGGGAAAGAAGGCTTTGGAAAACAGGTGGATCTTCATAGTGGAGCGAGAAAGCAATTCTACATCTCCAAGATATAAAGCCAGATTGGTTGTGAAAGGTTTCAGAAAGAGAAAGGGTGTTGATTTCAATGAGATTTTTTCTCATGTGGTGAAGATGTCATCCATTAGAACTGTGTTGAGTTTGGCTGCTACTCTTGATTTGGAGGCAGAGCAAATGGATGTAAAAACTGCTTTCCTTCATGGTGATTTGGAGGAAGAGATTTACATGAAGCAACCTAATGGTTTTCTTGTTAAAGGCAAGAAAGACTATGTGTGTAGGCTCATAAAGAGTCTATATGGTTTGAAGCGGGTCCCGCGTCAGTGGTACAAGAAGTTTGAGTCAGTTATGTGTGAGCAAGGCTACAAGAAGACTACTTCTGATCACTGTGTCTTTGTTAAAAAGTTTGTTGATGATGATTTCATTATCCTGTTATTGTACGTTGATGACATGCTTATTGTTGGGAAAAATATTTCCATGATTGACAGGTTGAAAAAGCAATTGGGCGAGTCATTTG
>NC_021160.2:51516120-51571591 GCF_000331145.2 Cicer arietinum
CATCTTGGTAAGAATTCAACCTTTCATTCTAGGTCCACGCACATCGATGTTAGGTATCATTGGATACGTGATGCTTTGGATGTTGGGTTGTTGAAATTGGCCAAGGTTCATACATATGATAATGGTGCTGATATGATGACCAAGGCATTACCGAGAAGCAAGTTTGAAACTTGTTGTGAGATCGCTGGTTTGGCGGTCACCTCCACATAGTTGTGAGGGGGAGATATGTTGGGTTTTTGGCTCCCTTCCTATGTGGAGAAAGGCCCAATATGTGCAAGCCCATGTGTCTCACTTAACCAAGTGGAGAGAGGTCAGATTAGTGGGAGAGAGAGTGCTGAATTCAGAGAGTGAGGCAAAGAGAAAAGTGAGAGAGGAAAAGCAAAACCCATTTTCGCATAAAACAGAGCAGCTGCACTAGATTCGCGATTTCTCCTTCGTTCACCGTCAGATCGGGCTGAAATTTGGACAGAAGGTTTGTGATTCATGGTACTTCAATCTGACCGGTTGGATCGTCGTTCAGAGGTATGAGGTGGGAGAAATTGAGCTCGGACAGTAGCAATTTTTCCTGGTTTTTCTGCTGAACTTTGTTCTCAATTTCATGCTTGTTCTCTCATTGTTTTGGCTGATTGTTGTGATGGTTACCTTGCTGTTTTTGGCTGGTTACTTAGTACAAATTTGTGCCATATTTGAAATTCTCTTGTACCCATATTTTGATCATAGTGGAGCTCTATTACTGGCTTGGTCCCGTGGTTGTTTACTTCTCACATTGAGAAGGTTTTTCCACGTTAAAAATTATTGTGTCCTTTGTGGTAGTGATTTTAGTAGTGATTTTAGTTGTTGTGATTATTTGTTGTTGCTCCTCACAGATTCTTGCAAGTTTTATAAATTGATTATGCGCTGCATATTGCTCTGTTAGAGTTGTTATTGTTATTTGTTGTTGAATTTCCCATCAATTGGGTCTCTCTCTCGCCGCTGCAACCACCATGCTGACCATTAGAACTTTGCTGTCGGTTCGGAACTCGGTCACCGTCTTCCACCACTATCATATTATTGAATTAATAGCCAATAAGTTGTTATAATTAAATTAGGTGTTTTCATCGAAAAATAAGTTTTTAAGTTTATAAATTAAAAAAAATATTATTTTTAAATAATAAAATTAAATAAACTTCAAATAAAACAAGTTAATGGGATCAAAATCTAACCATAAAACACTCTTATAAATAGTTATGTGTAATAATGGAAGTGAGAAAGAATTAAAGAATTGAGTGATAGAAAAATTTATATATTGAACTCCACTATTTGTATTAATCTACTAGTGTTGATAAATATTGAATTTGATTGATTGAAAATTCGTTTTACGGTAATATTATAAAAGTAAGACAAATATAAATTTTATATAAATACTTAATAAATCATAAGATGTGTTTCTATCTTAAACTAATACACAATCTTTTTGTTTTTTTGTTTTTATAAAAAAATTAAATAAATAATTACTAATAAAGTAAAATATTAATTAATAATTAATAATCGATGTTATTTTGGGTGGAGGACCATGGCCTACCCCGCTTCTAACTCCATCTTAAAAAAAACATTGATTTGCTTTGGAGAGATACAAAATAATAGTGGATTGCTTCATTTATGTTTATAATATATACTATTATTAGTTTTGTATTTTGTCCTTAAAAATGTGATTCACTTGGTTTATAGTTTATTTTAGTGTGTGTCGTCTTGAAATTTGATTTTAAATATTAATTTTGATTAGAAATTAATTGAATATAACATAATTTTTGTTTAAATATCTTTACATCAAAATTATTTAAACAACAAAATGGAGAGTAAAAATAAACTATCCAAAAAAATTTCAAAATTCAACTTCAATTAAAATTAATTATACTTAAAAATATATGTCAACATAAATATCATACTTTTTTTTTTTATATTCTATTGCCTATTTTGTTAATATCTTAGTTTTTTTTCTACTAAAATATCATACCTCAAAAAAAATATTACAAAACATCATATTTTTTAAACTCAATTGATGATTGCACTATGAGGAAGCAACTAGATGAAGAAAAAAAATTTCACGTTAATAGAAGGTTGTATGATATATATATATATATATTTATTAATAAAATAAAATATATTAAATCATTTTAATTATAATAAAAATATTATATTAATAAAATAAAATAAAAATACATTAAATTAAAAGAAAAAAAAATACATTAATTTTGAGTATATACCAGCCGCGTTTGAACAATATTTTCTAGTATTACCATACGCCCGACATAATATGCACTTTCTTGTAACTCTTTATGTAATGTCTATTTATGTACTAATATGTTTGGTCTTTAGGGGATCTTTATTGATTATCCGCATTAGTGAACTGTGATACACTTTTATATTTTGGACAATATCCTTCATTTGGTATATGTTTAAACGTTTCATCGTACACGTTTAATATTGTTTCCACTTTGTATATATAAGATTCAAATAATCATATTACATGCTGCTATCACATGCGAACAAGACATATATTTATCAACGCCTGAAAAAATATCAAGCTAAACATAAAAACTCATCCTAAATTAATTATGAGTAAAAATGTATATTAAAAAGTACTGTTAATCGCATTTAACTTAGGTAATTTTAACAAAAATATAAAGCCTGTTTTCTAAATTATGCAAAAGATTAATTATTGGATAATTGAAGTATATAAAAAATACATTAAATAAATGAAAATTTAGAAATGTCATTATAAAATAAAAGATAAATTATTTAACCTTGTTTCATTCAAAAAAAAGCATTTATGTATTTTTATTATGTCAAGGATCTAATTTATGTAGACTATTTATTTCATCATTTTATTAAATAATTATAATTATCATAATTAAATATTTGTTTAATCAGCAGTTTAGAATCGAAATATCAACCGTTATATAACTATGATCATTAAATAAAAACACATTTTAGAATGAGAATGTATGGTGATGAAATTTTTCCAAAATAAAAAAATGAAAATCCTAAAAGCATATTCTTATGTTTATTTGCATTATAAAGGGGTGAGTAAGTATTATTTTGGGACAAACAATTTCACAAGGTTGTATCTAGAACAAGAACACCAACTACAACAAGGGTTTTTTCAGTTTCTCGTTGAAATCGAAAACACAAACAAACAATATGGGCAGAAAATTCTTCGTCGGCGGCAACTGGAAATGCGTATGTTCCGATCCTCCTTTCACCGTTTCTTCTTTCTATTTGTGATTTTTTTTCTGATCTTAATCAATTAAATCTATAGTTCTTCCATTTTCAACATCGATTGTGATTCAAATCTATAAAGCTTAATTCTGAAACTATTTTAAATTTTTTGAATCTATTTGTTTCTAACTATCAGATCGGAGAAATTTGTTACTATTGTGAAATTCATGTTGGATCAATTGATTTTCCTTACCTTTTTCCCGATCTAGAAAGTTTTTAGTAATAGTGACACCCTTGATGTTAAGATCCTTATTGCTTATAGGAATATTCACATACGAAGCATTCAGTTGAACTTTTTGTTCCGATGTTAATGCCTCTTTGAAGCATTATATATCATATTTACATTCACAACTGTTTTTCTATTTTCAGATTTTTTGTTGTTGCTTGTATTTAGATTAGATCTTTCAAGCGATCTATATTTGTTAATGTGTTTTTGGGTTGAATCTTTTGCAGAATGGCACCACTGATGAGGTGAAGAAGATTGTTACTACTTTGAATGAAGCTAAGGTCCCTGGTGAAGATGTTGTTGGTGAGTCTTAGTAGGCTTCTGATGAGTTTGTCTTTTTTCGCGTGTCAAATGTTTGATACTTAGCTCACTCTTGGCAATGATCTATCTGGCTAAGTAAATTTCAGTATTAATTTTGATTATGTTTCTAATCAGAAAATTGCTGTGTACTAGGTTATTAAATTGTTTGCTCCGATATGGAGCCACTTATTTATGTAACAGTGAAGCCCTTATAAGTTATAATAATGATAATTAATTTTGTTATACATGCATACACGGTGTTTGCTATGTGTGCACTATATATGTGATTTGTATTTTGCATCTATAGTTTCGTAGAAATGAATTTTGATCATCTATTTAGGCCTTAAATTTTTAACTATTATCAAGTTGCTGGCAAACATTTAAACTGTTGCAGTTGCCTTATGGTTATAGGTATTGTATTATCCATTTTTGTATCTCTTTGTTTGTTTATTTCTCATATTAGTTCATTTCATCCAACTTCTATTGTTGTTATTGATGTTTTGATGATGTTGCTGCTATTGGCATGTGCTAACAAATGTGATTTTGGTTCTACAGAAGTTGTTGTGAGCCCCCCTTATGTGTTCCTTCCCGTTGTGAAAAGTTTACTCCGCTCTGACTTCCATGTTGCTGCTCAAAACTGTTGGGTTCGCAAAGGTGGTGCTTATACCGGAGAGATTAGGTATGATATCCCTTCTTGGCTCTTCCATTCATTTTGTGTGCTTCACATTTGGTCTTTCCATGTTCTATTGAACCATATAACATAATTGTCTGGTTCTCTTTCTCCCTTTTTGTATCACCGGTTTATTGGTTTATTGATATTGTTGCACATTATCTTGACGTCTCTACGAATCATTTAATTTGTGTTTATTATGTCTTCTCTTTTAACAGTGCTGAAATGCTTGTTAATTTGGATATTCCCTGGGTTATTCTTGGTCACTCTGAACGAAGGCAGCTTCTAAATGAATCAAATGAGGTACAAAGTTTTAGTTGTCTTCATTTTTATTTTATAATCTTCACCTCTATGCTAGTAGTATTATAACTTCTACTTAGTGGAGTTGCTTGTATTTGCAAAAGTTTATATTTTAACAACTATACTTGCTAACTTTTTACTGCTTTTATTATCTGCTACAGTTTGTCGGAGATAAAGTTGCGTATGCACTTTCACTAGGGAGGAAAGTTATTGCTTGCATCGGTGAGACTCTTGAGGAGCGTGAAGCTGGAACAACAATCGCTGTTGTTGCTGAGCAAACAAAGGCAATTGCAGGTACTTCCACATTCAAATAGGATTAATGTTCTGTATGTTCACAAACTCTCTTTTCTGTATTTTATTCCTCTATGTGAGGTGCTATTCTCACAACAGAAAAACTTTCTAATCGCCTTAACAGATTACAATGATTTAATTTATTTGATCACTAAATGTTTTGTTGGCAATCAATATTGTTACTGACCTCAATTCTATTGGCAGCTAAAGTATCAAATTGGGATAATGTTGTTTTGGCCTATGAGCCAGTTTGGGCCATTGGTACAGGAAAGGTTGCAACTCCTGCTCAGGCTCAAGAGGTATGATAACATTATTGTTCTAATGAAGATTTGGTTGCCACTACACATATATACTCTTCTACAAAAGTAGTTGTTTTGATATCTTTGCACTCATGTCCAATTAGCCTTGTTACATCTTTCTGCTATCTAGTTACCTAATCACCTCTTCTGAATAGAAGTAACATGTAGATTGTGTTGTCTTTATAGTATTGTTGGTTGTTTGGCTTAGGTCCATGCTGATTTAAGGAAATGGGTTCACGACAATGTGAGTGCTGATGTTGCTGCTTCACTCAGAATTATCTATGGAGGTACTTCCATTTGCACTTTTCTCCGTATCATAATATCATATCATCATGTGCTAGTTACTTTGATGTCGCAGAATAGTGTCATGGTGCGAGTTTTGAGACATAGGAGAGAGCATGTAAGATGATGATATTATTCATAGTAGACAAGCATAGACAAGTCTAATGTTTACTTTTTAGACTTTAGTCCATTATAGATTGTTGAGTCTTTTGCCCTTTTTTCAATTGTAATTTTGTATTGTTTGTACTATATTCTGAGGTATTGAACTGTCTATCGTCCCGATCAGTAGGCTTCCAATTGGTATAGAGAGCTTGAATTGATGCCTACATATTAATAATTTCTTATTCAGTTAAAATATATTAACTGCAGGTTCTGTAAATGGAGGAAACAGCAAAGAATTGGCATCACAGCCCGATGTTGATGGATTTTTGGTTGGCGGTGCTTCTTTGAAGGTGAATTTTTAACCATTATTTTAGTTTTGTTATGCTTTTTTATTTTAATGTAATAACTGACTTTTTTGTGCATTCTGAAATTAGCCGGAGTTCATTGACATCATCAATGCCGCAACTGTGAAGAACTGAAATTCTTAGGCAGGAACTTTCATGCTGCCTTCCAAGCTGCTTCAGAAATTTCTGTTGAGTTTTGTTTCGGTACTAAATAAATGATTTTCTTTTACAACATCCGTGGACAATGAATTAGATTTTGGTTAAGTTTCTAATGCAGAGATATTGTACTGCCATAACATTTGTTTCTAATGCAGAAATATTGTACTGCCGTAACATTTGGTCGGTAAATAATGTTGAACACCAGTGTTTTACTTCTTTTCTTACTTCCGATGATACCCGTGTTATTTGGACAGTGTTTTGTCTTTGGAGGATATGAATCATTAGAATGAGAAAATTTTAAATATACCCTGATGGTGTAAATTTTGTATACATGCATTTAATCACATCTCACGGATAGTGAATAGAAATTAACTCTCTTACTTCAATAAAACTAGAAATGAATTGTTCTCCTAATCACATGAAAGTCTATATGCTAAATTAGAGTTCATTGAAAATTATATAGTGAATTGAATCTATGGTTATTTTTTGTCTTGAAAATTTCAACTGTTTAATTATATTTTTCGTCAACAAAGAGCTATTAAGTACAAAAGCTATGACAAGAGTTGTTAATGCAAAACAATTGCAGGTGACACGAATTGTCTTATGACTTGTGTTTAGGTTCAAAAATTTTGCAATTGGTTGGTTATATGAAAATTCCATAATAAATCTCCACCAGGTTAATGGTTCTTCTGATTTTGCATGAAAGTTTATTTTTCTCAATCTAAAATTTTCATTATGAAAAACAAAGAGAGAATTAATTGTTCATGCAATAAGTGGATCTCAATCTTAATTTTGTTCTTCACACCAAAGTTGATACTAATAAGATGGCATAGTCATTTCACCTAGGTTACTTTGCAAGCTTAAGAAAATAAATAATGTATTAATGTGTAAGTTTTAGGGGTCAAATTAGCATTACTATTTCAATCCATTTTGCTTCGCAGCCAAAGCAATAATCTCAAAACATAGAAGGTTGTGTTTTTCGTTTTTGAAGCAAAAGCTGATTATTAATTAATGTTCTAAAAATAAGTTTGTGGCGGGATTTAAAAGCCATTAACACAATAATGTGAGGCCCACATATGACAGCTTCACTACAGCTTACCATTTGTTCCCAACTTGGGATAAGAGTGTTTGTTTGTGGATTGGATTGAATCAATTTGATTATAAAGGCAAATTCTATCTGATTCTCGGCTTCAAATAAAGTTCATAACAAGGACTTTCAACTTAAATAAAGTTTAATAACCACTCATTTTGTATGATAACTGAGTATGAATACAATAAGTACATGTATCAATAGTATAGTTTTGTGGTTCGATTTGATTAGAATTAGTTTGCATCATAGAAATCGAAAACAAATTCAATCCATACAAAGAAAAAAAAAAGATTTATTTTTCTGTTTCTCAATTTTTGTTTGTTTTGTAAAAATGAATATATTAACGAAATATTTCAATATTAACGAAATATTCCAAGCACAAGAGACTATAAAACAAATAAAGAAATTTTTTTATACCAAATCAAATAAAAAATATAAAAAACTGCTTAAACTACAAACAAAACAATTAACCACAAGTTATCTCTATGTACACTAAAGATTAAGAACAAATTGATGATATCCATAGCAAAATTATTTTATATGCAATTTTATCTCTAAAAGTTTTACCCTCCATAATAAGATTTGTATTAAAATTATATAAACAAAAGATCATCTCATCTCTTGGTTTCTAAATCTTTTAAGTTACCGTAAATCAAATTAAATTAAGTTTTTGATGTATTATATGATCACATAAAAAATGTCGTTGATTAACATAATTGATTGTACATAAAAAACACATTAGATAGTCTAAATCAATTCAAAACAACACACTACACATATTTAAAAGAAAAAAAAATTATATTGGATTGACATAGATTTAGATATAAACATAGAATAAAGTGACTAAAACTAAAATTGAACTAATTACTGGAACTCTATTTTCTGATAATAAGATGGTTAAAACAAAACAACTAAAACTGAAGTAATTAAATTGATTTGATTTTGATAATCAACTTATATGAAATTCAAACCAAAATAATTATAATCAGTTTTTGAGTATGATGTTGTACACTTGGTAACATGACTTTTTAAAAATAAAAGTAAAAATTGGGTAACATGACTCTCCTTGAATTTTTCTTTTCTCTTTCAAACCAATTATCTAATTTAAATCAATTCAATCTTAAATTGTTTGGTTTAAAATTGTCCAAAAAAATGTAAAAAAATTCCCAGGTAAACCAGTATTGTTATAACTGGAATAGAGATGGAATTGACAAAAAAAAAAATAGTTATGATTCAACATTTCAATTGGTTCAACAACCATTTAGCAAAATGATGATTAATAAATAAATATTAAAAAACTTATTTTAAAAAATTTAATTTAATTTATATATAAAAACAACATAAATTATTTTTATATTATCAATCAATTATAATCATTAAATTATTTAAAATATTTAATTTTTATTATAATTATTTATCGCAATAAAAGTTTGTCAGAATCGTATTCATAAAGTCTAACAGTTAAACATTTAAAAATAATAATGATAAAACTATTAATACGATCGAGGAAGTAGTTGACAGAAGGCCATATTTCCCGTTTAGGTATCTTGAAAAAAAATACCAAATCAATGCACGTTTTCTTATAGAAAAATTATTTTTCCTTTTTTAGAAAATCCCGTGTCAAGAAACAAGAACCACCAACAATAATAGAAACATGTCCACCAAAAAAATATACAATAAAATAAGAATTTAATTTATATTCACGGTTGATTAAAAAAATTATTTTTAATTAATTATAACCGTTATATCATTGATTGAAGTTGATACTATTGTTAACCTTAGTTTTGTTTTTTTATTATTAATTTGTTTTATATATTTTTATTAATTTAAACTTTGTGTTGTAAAAATTAAAGATTAGACGATTAAATTGTATTTTTCTTATATGACAAATGAAATTTTATATTTATAAAAAAGCAACGTTGTAAGTTTGTTAATATTGAGTCTTACATTATTTTACTTTTACTTTGTGGGTTGCTCTAGTGTAGTGCACTTGTCTTTTTTTTGCTTTTTAGTTTTATCCATTTAATTTTTCAGGTAATGTTTTAAGTGAGACAATATTGTATCATACTTATTTCTTTAAATTTTAGTCTAATCTCTCAAACTTTTTATTTTTTACATTTTTTATTTAATAAATTTATTATGATTCTGCAAATGATAAATTAATAATTTTTGGATGTCAATATAGTTGAAGGATCAATCCTATAATGTGATGTTGAACTCTAATTTCAACTTAATATTTTTTCTTTGTGTGTACATATAGCCAAATTAGTTATAATTTTAAGATTTAAGAAATATGATGCATATTTAGATTTATATTAATAACGGTTAAATTTTATAATAATTATTTATGAAATTACTGAAATAATTAGATTATAATTTATCAATAGTATAGAACATTTTAAATTGACATCCAATAAAAATTAAACTCATAAAATAAACATACATACATAACATTATAATTGGACAAGAATCGCACTTCGTTTATATTTCAATTAATTTTTTTCAAATATAATTATTTATATCGATATCCCAATCCACACGAAGTAGTGAATGATCGGTGAAGTAAACGAAAATTGATTGATCACGCAAATTAAGCCTCACACTCAATTCATTTTTTAGGTCAAACTATTTGTTATGAACTTTAAATCAAATCCATCTTCTTCACTAACTTTAATTTGTACTTTGCATTAACCTGTCACGAGTTGTTTGATTTTCATAATCTGTAAAGTTCTTTGCTATTCCTTTTGTCCAACTATACCACTTTCTAGACGGTACTTGCTGTGAATAATTAATTGAGTTAATTTTTTTGGTTAATTCCTACCACATATTAAAAGAATCAATACTCTCTTTATTTATTTTCTTCATTACTAAATTTAAAAAAAATAATAATAATTGTATAAAGATATTGAGGTTCATTAAATATTACATTTTTATATTTTATATTTCCAAAACTTTCTTAATAAAGAAGGTGATAAATGAAAAGGTTCAAACTCCTATTAAAGAGAAAATATGTTAAGGTAAAATGGTTGATACTTGATTCGACTCAAATACAATGGACAACAATTTTCTACTAATATTTTTAAAAAAAAATTAGTCATATACATGCATTGTTAATTATACAACTTTCAAGTACGACATACATACCTTATGTGGTCTCCATTTTATGTGTAAATTAATAAAATCTCAATCCGTACTATGAATACTTCCTCTCCTTTGATAACACGTGACAATGGTAACATGTGAATGTCTAAATAAATTTGTAAAGGTAGTAGTTAGAAAGACACGTTGGATTAGTTTTAACTTGAAAATTGATTTCTTACTTAAACAAATATTTTCCTTTCCATTATTAGTCATTCATGGTGGTTATGATAGTTCCTAAATTTGCAAGGAAGAAATTGAATCACATGCTGCATGCCATGCTTTCTATTTCATAATTTATGCAACTTAAATATTTTATCATTTTTTTATATATGTATTTTATCTTCATAAACATTACGGTTTAAATTTGAACAAATCATCTTTTTTTAAGAAAAATCGGCAAAAAAAAGTTTAAGTTGTAAATTTTTATAAAGATAAAAAATCTATATTAAAATTTTAAAAAATAAAATATGTATATATTACAACAAATAAGATAAAAGACCTTAGATATAATTTTGACTACGATAAATTAAGAACAAAATATAATCAACAATTTTTTTACTAAAACTTATCTTTTAAAATGTATATATGTATCACTTTAAGAGAATTGATGAATTCCAATGAAACATAACTCCTAGCAGTGACATAAATGAGATGTGTCTCCTCTAATTTTAATTTATTACTATAAAAAAAGTTCCCGTGAAACATATTCAATCATGGTTATTATATATTTTAATTACACACAATCACGCTCAATAGGTTCTTAAATTCATTTTCTAACAACCATGATTTTACTAATAAAAAGTTTGACGAAGGCCTGAATTTTTAAGGTTGTTTATTAAAAAAGTGGATCCATCCATATATAATTTTACGGGAGTGGATTTTTTAATGTGAAATTATTTTAAGTGGCCTACATATCATCCATAAATGAGATGATAGAATTATATATATTTGGGAAAATGAATGTCACGTGAAATTAATAACAAAGGTTCGCATATAGTACGTAGAGGACTGCGAAGCTGCAAGGGTTCCATGACTAGCTATATACAATTACTAGAGTGTGATTGCAACTTTTGCAATAAGCATCTAACATGATTAAACCCAACTTGCAATAACTTTAACCAAATTTTATGATAAAATAAAAAAGAGGGTGATGTTTGAATTTAGAATGGAAATGTAAAGAAAATCAAAGATAGATAATCTTTATTTATCTATTGTCATTAGAGCATTGAATTTATCCTGAAAACATCTTGAGTCTTAAAAATATGTCTCTTTTACTAATACATTATTGGAGCACATTGCTTTTTTGAAGTAAAATTTCCTCAAATGTGTAAAATTATTTTTCTACAAAATCAATTTTATAAAACTGTGTACAAGTATAGGTTTCCAAAATAAAATTCACTTATTGATTTATTGGTCTTGGGAAAGTATTTTGAAATTGTCCAATTTTATCGTAATTTTCATATTTTTATTTAATTAATTTGGCAAATCATTATTTTTTTAGATTAAATAGTACTTGTGGTCCCTTAACTTAATTTCAGTTAAAGTTTTAATTTTTTTTATTTTTATCGATTTGGTCCTTTATTTTAACTTTAAGTGACAATTTGATCTTTTATGTTTTAAAATGTCAATAATGTTATCCTTTTAAAAAAAAAAAATCATCAAAATATTTAAACAAAACCTATAAATTAAATATCATCTTCAATATAATGCAAATTTTATCAAATTTATAACTTAAATCTTTAAATAAACTCATAACTTAAATCTTTAAATCTTTAAATTTGAATATTTGAGTTATGCATTTGATGAAATTTGTATTATATTGAAGATAATAATTAATTTTATGAGTTTTGTTTGAAAATTTTGATGAATTTTTTGAATTTTTTTTTAAAAATTATAACATCGTTGAAATTTTAAAACATAAAAGATCAAATTGTCATTTAAAAATAAAATAAAAAACCAAATCAAAAAAAAAATAAAATAAAATAAAAAACTAAAATATTAACTGAAACTCAATTAGAGAAATGCACATGTTATTTAGTTATTTTTTTAATAACACTATTTGTTGTTTTACAAATGTGGCAGTAAAAGCAAAATATTTGTTTATTCCTTCACTCAATTTTAATGTGTAAATTTGACCCTTGAGACACTGTCAATCATTTTTTTCTTTACTTTTTATAACCAAAAACTATGAATTTGAACAAAACTAGAAACAATTAAAACAGTGATGCAATAACTTAAACAAAGATAAGAGAAGAATATGAACACCAAGAAGAATTTATGTGGTTCAGATTTAAAGATCTAATCCATAGGAGAGAGAGTTGACTATATATGAGTAAACAAAAAAAAAGATATTGGTCAATTCAATAGAATTTCCATGGTTGAGGAACCTCCCAACAAATAATCCTCAGCCCCTTAATTTCAACACTTTTGTCACATTTCCCATCTCTAATTTTTTGTTCACAAAGTAGATAGTTTAATGTTTAATTGATTTGAGCATTTGAGTCTGATATTTAATTAAAATATTCTTTATATTTATCTTTTAGTCGAACTTTAAATTATTAAAATATATTTTTCTTTAACGTAAAAAATAAAAGAATTGAAGACTAAATATTATGTCACAAACTCATTCTAAAGTGATTAGTGTGTAATGTACGTGAGTGAGCATCATAAATGAGGTCTAACACAAATGGTTAGTGCTTAACTTACGTGAGTATCTTAAACTTTGTTTAAGTACCAAATTCCATTTATAGCAATAGAAAATAAATACTTCTTATGGGCATCACTTGGAGAGTTTTCCTTAAAGCTTTTATTATATTTTGATAAAATCTAACATATTCCTGATTGTTTACTATTCCAGAATTTATCTCTTCTTTTAAATAGATACAGTCAGAGAAATTTAATCAAAATAAATGAATTAACATATAATATAACAGAAATTAATTTATCATGGAAAATTGTAAAGAAAAACTCTAAAACGGATCCGTAATTTACTCAATTCATCATAAAATATACTTTCTACGTAAAATCGTCTATGTATTATTTTAGGATAGGAATCCTAGATATATATTGGATTTAGTTTAGGTGCACTTTAATTGTATACGTTCACACATTTCCATTCTCTTTTCAATATCGTACAACTTATATTTTATAAAATTTTACACTGTAATTCTATATTTATATTCATATCCCATATTTTAATAAAAATTTAATTTTAGTCTTTTTTTTCAAAAAAAAAAAAAAACACTTTATATTTTGTGATATACATTGTTGTTTCAAAAAATTAGAATTACAAAAAAATTCAAAATTTAAAGATTTAGTTTTTTATAAAGAAAATTTTCGGAACAAAAAATTAGAACTTAAGAAATAGAGTTATTTATAAGAAGAAAAAAAATTACATTTTTCGAATATAATTGTGTTTCAAAAAATTTTAAAACCTAAAATTCAAAATTTCTAAAACACATTTATATTACATAAATTTCTTTTAAAAGTTTTTCAGAACACATTTATGTTCTGAAAAACTTGAAATTTCAGAATTTTTTTTTTCCAATGTACGAAATTCAAAATTTTGAAATACATTTATGTTTTAAATTTTTTTTCTTTCAAATTTTATGAATTTTAAATTGAATTTAATAGAGTAAAAGAATTATTATTTTTAAATAAAATAAAATGGATATTTGCATAGAATATAGGGTAAGAATATAAATGTGGGATATAATTTTCTAGATTTTAAAGTAGATTTTTCTTTTAGATAAAAAAAAAAAAAAAAAAAAGCTTGAAATCGTGTGTGTAACTGCATATTGTAATATATACTTTTCAAATAAAATATAATTTTGTTTTAGTGAAGACCGATCAAGATATGGTAAATTATTTTGTATCTCAACAATGAGGGGAGCTTTGAAAAAGAATATGTAAGATAGTCAAAGTCCATCCTTTTTGAATTGAAATTTGTCAGTGCATGCAAATCATAGACAAATTAATTATTATATTATTAAAAGCAATAAAAAATTGGTTTGCCATATATTTAAATCAACGTAATGAAGATCAATTTAGTCAAGAACCATTATTCCTTTGATTACAACCTGATAGGATATCCAGGCTCTATTATTAATATTGTTGATTTTTAATCAAAATAATAAAGACTTTGATCTCTAGTTTAAAAGAGATATAGAGCCGGTCAGAATTAAGTATGAATACTAAGGAGGGAGGTTTCGAATTCCAAAAAGAAAATATATAATAACACAGTCACTACTTTTTACTATATAATTGTCGATAGTAACATTTGATTATTAAAAAAAGCAAACCATTAAGTTTATTTTTGATTTTGTATTTTTTTTAATATGTCATTGAATTATGAATATTTTATAAAATATTTTGACTTTATCAAATTTTATTCATAGCGGTCTTTGTGTTTATATTTTAAAGACTAAATTGATATTAAATGATTAAATATAAAGAAAGGTGGATTTTAGGACGGTTGAGATTAACCGCTTAAATTAAAAATTGTTAAAATCCTATTTAAAATATATTAATTTATGCAATAAATTAAATATTTTGTTTCAATTTCTATCTATTTTTTGACAAAAATTAAAAATAACTTTTGGAAATTCTAAATTATAATTAAATTATTAACGATTTTTTAAAAACTTTTTAAAAATATTTATAATTTCCGAGATCTATTTAAAAATACTCAATAAAATTATGAACTAATTTAGCAGAGTACTCATTTAGAAAAACCTACACAGCCAAGACAAGAAATGGAATAAGGATAAGATATGAACCTGAAAAATTTGATAAGAAAGAGGTGGTAGGAGTAAATAGTAATAGTAAATATAAATGAACAGAACAAGAATGGGAAAGGACCATAAAGTTGGTAGTTAGCTGCTAGCTAATGTCAGCAATTGTATAAAAGCAACAGGTTGAGAGTACCAAACCAAACACCAAATGCCAGCCAGCTTAAAGTGCAATTTTGTAATGGAAGTTGGTGTTTACAAATACTAGTATGACATGACATGAGTGGAGCATTACATTACATTTTACATTAACTAACATTGTGCATATTTGCATATAGTTGTTAAACTTTCAGCTAATTCATTTATGATTTTAGGTCATAAAAACAACTTAATATATATGTAAATTCTCTTTTTTGGTAAAGGAATACAAATGAAAGTAAATTATGAATTTATTGATAAAATCAACAAATTCTCAATTTTATTAACCAAAAACAAGTTTACAATTTTACATTCACTGAACCTTAAATAATTTGTAAAAATGTTTATATATTCTTTTTTATGTTTGAGTATCTTTTATTTTACTTATTATTTAAAATATCTGTCATCTTTCATAAGATTTTATATTAGATAGAGTCTTATCAATTTACAAATTGAGTTGATTTAAAATCTATAAATTAACTTTAAAAATTTTAATTTAACATATAAATATTAATATTGTCAAGTTAAATTTTAAATTTAAATTCAAAATTTCGTAATTGTTTTGAATTTATGATGATATATTTTTCATAAAATTCATAAACTATTCTAAACTCTGAAATTTAAAGATCTTAACATCAACTTTTATATGGATAGAGTGTGTCAAAAATTATATTTTAAAAGTTTAACAAAATTACACATAAAATTGTGAGTGAAGAGAGGGGCATATAGAGAGATAGTAATATATGAAAGACAAAAAAAAGGAGGGGTCCACTTGATGAATGAAATGAATGCCACTGTGATGTGAGTCTGTCTGTCACCACACCTTCCTTGTTCCTTTCCAACTCTTCCTCTTACTATTCAAATCCCATTTTTTTTATTTACCTCAAAAACACTCTCCTCTCTCTCTCTCTCTCTCTCTCTGAACAGGTTCTTAACTTTTTCCTTCATGCATACTTCTCCTTTTAATTTAACACCTTTGAGTTTCCACCTTTTTTTTCTCTTATTTCCATTTATTCAATTCAAGTTTCATGCTTTCTACTGTAGCTGTGCTGGATATTGTGATCTTTAAGGAACAAGTCTCTACAACATGGGAGTTTGTTTGAGTGCTCAAATTAAAGCTGAAAGTCCTTATAACACTGGTATCTATGTTCTTCAATTTGCTTCTAACCCTTTTCATGTCTTGTGTTCCATTCATTTCAGTTTTAGTTACTTTGATGTTTATTGCTTTTGGGTATTCTCAATTTCCTTTTATTTCCTCAAAGTTTGATCCTTCTGTTTTTCAAAAAGACCCCTTGGAGAATTTTATTTTGTTTAAACTGATTTAGGCTTTGTTTAACTCGTTTGATTTGTTAATTACATTTTTTTTTCTTTCTGGTGGTTATGTTTGGTTGTTCAGTGCACAAAAATGATATGAATTTGGTAACTCTGGTTTCTAATTATCAATATTCAAAAAGTTACTCTACCTTGTTTAGATCTTTGTATCACCGGCACTTTGATCGAAGGCGTGTCCTGGTGTATGACACGGCACCGACCCGTTAATTAAGTTCAATTAATTTATTTTTTAAAATTACATTCGTGTCGATGTGTCAGTGTCGTGTCTTATGTTCGTGTCACTATCACACTATTCATGCTTCATTGGTTTTGATGCTAATTTATCTTGTCTCAAGATATTGGCTCATATAGTAATAGTACTTTCATCATGTGGTATTCTTGAGGTTCAACCTTGTTACTCAAATCTATTTGATTGTATGAACACAATTGAAGATCTAGTTTGATAGCTCAATGTATGTTACATTTCATGTTGTAATGGATATGGATGGATTTGGCAGGGTTAAATTCAAAGAGTGCAGGTTCAATTGGAAATGATCTGAGCAGCACAAACAACAGTAAGGATTCAGCTGTATCAGTGCCTCAGACTCCTCGAAGCGAGGGCGAGATCTTGCAGTCATCCAATTTAAAGAGTTATACCTTAGCAGAACTTAAGGCAGCAACTAGAAATTTTCGTCCCGATAGTGTGTTGGGAGAAGGTGGTTTTGGATCAGTTTTTAAGGGTTGGATTGATGAGAATTCATTGGCTGCTACCAAACCTGGCACTGGTATTGTTATTGCTGTTAAAAGACTTAATCAAGATGGTTGCCAAGGTCACAGGGAGTGGTTGGTGAGTTTAATCTACTTGTTTAAATCATCTGCTTTTGATAATTAAGAAGCAAATTGTTTCTATGTTATGTTGTATGATTATACTACTATGTTAGTAATTAGTTATGATTGGAAAACTAAGAGTTTATTTTTCAGTATGCAGACGATAAGTGTTTGCTTAACTATGTTTCTGTTTTCGATTTTAGGCTGAAGTCAACTATCTTGGACAGTTTTCTCATCCTCATTTAGTGAGATTGATCGGTTATTGCCTTGAAGATGAACACCGACTTCTCGCTTATGAGTTTATGCCTCGTGGAAGCTTGGAGAATCACTTGTTCAGGAGTGAGTTATTCTGTTATTTCTTTCCCATTTATTCCTTAGTTTTAAACTTCGGAAGAAGTTTGTTTAACATCAGCGATATTATTGAAACAGGAGGTTCATATTTTCAACCTCTTTCTTGGAGTCTCCGTCTAAAGGTTGCTCTTGATGCTGCCAAAGGGCTTGCATTTCTGCACAGTGCTGAAACAAAAGTGATATATAGAGATTTTAAGACTTCAAATATCTTGTTGGATTCTGTATGTAGACTTTTACTTTCAATAAAAAATGAAAGAAATATGATTGATAAATGTAAGAGATTATTTGGATAACATGTCTGAAACACATTTCTTGAGTTGATTGCAGGATTATAAAGCAAAGCTTTCTGATTTCGGGTTGGCAAAGGATGGTCCAACAGGTGACAAAAGCCATGTCTCCACCAGGGTAATGGGAACTTATGGATATGCAGCTCCTGAATATCTAGCAACAGGTATTTTTATGTTCATTTTGCTGAATCATTTATGTTTCGTGTAACCAAGTGGTTGAGCTCAAATGATTAATGAGCTTTAGTTAAGGCCAAATCAGTCGAGAGTACCTAAATTCGAACTCTGGCCAAAACATTCTTTTTTCAGACTTTAAATACCTAAATTCTGAATTTACGTTGCATGATTGTCCTTTTCTGATTTTATTACGTTATTCTAGATTCATCTTGGTAGCATTTTGGTTAATAGCGACAAACATTGTTATTGTAGGTCATCTAACTACTAAGAGCGATGTCTATAGTTTTGGAGTTGTCCTGCTCGAAATGTTGTCCGGTAAGAGGTCAGTTGACAAGAATAGGCCATCTGGACAACACAACTTGGTGGAATGGGCTAAACCATATCTAGCTAACAAACGTAAGATTTTCAGCGTGTTAGACAGCCGGCTCGAAGGGCAATATTCAACCGATGAGGCCTACAAGATAGCCACCCTTGCTTTGCGATGCTTATCAACAGAATCCAAGTTCAGGCCCAACATGGATGAAGTTGTTATAACTTTGGAGCAGCTGAAAGTTCCTAATCTGAATGCAGGCAGTCAAAAGCGTGCTCGGAGAAAAAGTGCTGATGATGTTAGCCATGCTCGGAGAAAAAGTGTTGATGGTGTTAACCGTCCGAAGATTCCCACAACGTATCCCCGTCCCTCGGCATCTCCTCTCTATGCTTGAAATTGCAGATACACAACCTTCAAACTTGACAGAACTGTACATATCATATTTCAGCTAATATATTCAGAACCAAGCTTCTCTGTCAAGTGTTTGTAACTAGTAAAAGTAGCTGGTAAGATAGGTACTTATGTATAATTGCTATGTTTAGCACATTTTTGTTATAGTCTTGTATTGACATGTTGTGGTTTTTCCTAATCTATTTTGTAACACATTGTTGTCGGCTTCCGTATCAAACATATAATAAATAATTTAAAGGCTGATGCTATATTCTATTTGTATTCTTCTAATTTGTGCTGCAAATCAATTGAAGTCTGGTGATAATCTGAAATTTGGATTTTGTTCATGTCAACTACTATAATACAGTAAAGGTCACTAAAATGTAATCTTCTTGTCTTTGTTATATTTTGCCACCCCTTAGAGTATCATCCATGGAAGAATTTTTTGAATTGTTTAGTTACTTTCCTAGTTCTATTTTTTTCTTTTCTTTTTGATAACCTTACCCTACTAAACAATGATGACATTGTGAAATATTGACTTTGGTTAATATTAATTTGGGCCCTTTGGGATTTGTCAAGCCGTACACCTTTTTGGGTTGGTCCTTGACAAATGTTAATGAAATTGTCAAACTCATAATTGATAGACTCCATCTTTAAAGGAAAATAATTGGGAGCAGAAGCAATTTATTGACTTATTGTTGTGATGGCTAAGCATTGTTTGGATCCACTGAGTGTTTCTCATGTACCAATCATGTTATACACGAAGTTATACTTTCAAGCTTCTTGTGAAACAAACAAGCACTAAGTTGTAGTCTTTTCCCTCTTATTATATTCTTATGTTTATAATATTTGATTGTCTCATAATATTTACTATTTTAAAATATTAATGAAGTATTTATAATATATTCTCGTCGGAAAATGTTCCAAATCCCAAAGACATAACTCACGAAATCCACTATTGTGATATGAATACTAACTTCTCTTTTTTCCATTATTTATTTTTTACTTGACCAATTTATCTATGCTTGGTTAATTTGTTCCATGTTCGTCAAAATTCTTGAATAGCTTTGTCGTACTAATAACATAATCTGTTCTTGTTTGTTATGTCTCAACACACTTAACAACTTAATTAATATTTAAAAGATACTACTCCTTTTGTTTCGTAATAATCGTCACATTTGAAAAACTAATTTGTTTTAAAAAGACTGTCATTTCTAATTTTTGATGTAATTTTAATTTATTTATTTTAATTGTATTTAATACTTAATGTAATTTAGTTCACTTTCAATTTATTATTATTTTTTATTTTGTATTTATTATAATTATAATAGACTGATGATTAATTATGATAAATTTGATAAAATTACTATTCTCATTTGTATTTTTTTAATTTATGTAAAATAGTCAAATATAGTAGTTATTTTGAGATAAATGGAATAGTATATTAATAAAGATACTTTAGTAATAAAAGCTCTATGTCCTTTTTTTTAATTAAATGTATTTTGTTTGATTTTAGTTTATTTTTTATTACATTTACAATATTTTATTTTTTTTATTTTTTATTTATTAAATTGGAGTAAAAATAGGATAAAATTGTTAACAAAATAAAATTCTTTTGCTATTTTATCTGTAAAATATTATGGCCATGTTATTTGTTTAGACACATCTAATCAACTGCATTAAGTTTTATGTATTTTTTTTTAATTTAATATATTTTATTTTTTTAAAATATTTTAATTATTTTTATTAATTAAATTAACAATTATTCAAATGTTAAAATAAATAAATAAACATAATACATGGTCACATCTCCCATCCCTCCTTTTAAAAGTTTGCATATATTTTTATAATTTTAAAAATAAAACATATATATTAAAAAAATCTAAAAAATTATTCTTTTCAAATTTATTTTTAGTAGTTTTTCAAAATAATTATTTTTCATAATGATATTTTTTAAAATAAAATTATTTTCATTACGACTTACAAATACAAAACAATTTCTTATTTTTAAAAAATTTCTAAAAAGATAATATGTAAATTATAAATTATAAAATATTAATATTAATTTTTATTTTTTAGAATTTGTAATAAACAAGTCCAAAATCAATTTTATTCGATAATATCTACTTAAAGCAAACATATTAAAATCACGTTAATACTCTATAATTAAATTTTTGTGTCTTAAAAAGATAATAATATAGATATTTATTAATTGATCAAAAATTTAATATTATTTTTCTTTGTAGAATTTTAACTATTCAAAGATTAAGGTAGAACCAAACACAAATTGAAAGAAACTGGTAATTTGAACATGAAAACTAAATAACGTTTTTCAATGCACTCTTCCTGTTGCAAATCTTTCTCATTCCCCAAAACCTCCCATCACAGTGGCCCATCAAGAAAGTCATCTAACTTTGTTATTATATCTGTTTAATTAAAGGGACCACTTAATATCACTCACCATAGTAGCCCATTCTATAATCTATTAGACTATCTTGTTCGTCTCATTCCAATAAATATATATATAATAATAAAATAAAAAGGACACCACACTTTATAAACCGGTTTTACTTTATAAGGTAATATGAATTAATGATTCTATAATTATATCTAGTAATTATAGTTTTTATCGATCAATGAATGTTAATTATCAGAATAAAACTGGTAATACTAACAATATATAACCATTAAATTTAAAGAAAAATAATATTTCACTTACTTGGATATTTTAGATATTTGAGAGAAAATAAATAATGATATAATAAATGTAACATGTAAGTAATGTGACAAAAATAAATAAAGTGTACAAAAATTAAAAAATGTCCAAATATTGTTTTTATTATAAAAAAATATTTTCAATTTGAAATAAATATAAATTATTACTTTTATATAAATTTTAATTATATTATCTACATCGTCCTTAAATTATTAGTGTTAAATATATAAATATTTAATAATTCAATAAAATTCATAATTTGCTTAGCTATTTTTTATTTTGGATGAAAAACAAAGTGATGTAACTTAAAATAGAGATACTATTTTAAGAATGAAATATAAATAAAACTTATAATATTTAAAAAGTTAATATGTCAAAATTTTATATTAAATATATCAACCTTATAAAATTATTTTCATTTATTTGCTTACAAGAAAAAATAATAATAAGTACCTAAATCTAAATAGTATCAAAGGAAATTAGAGTGTGTTTTGTCGATTTGCAAGGAATAAGGGTTTGAATTGTAAATGTACCTATTAAAAATTCCTGAAAAAGTCTCAAGTTTTAACTCAATAATGATCTTGGTTAAGGAAACAAAAAACGGAAAACGTTCTTGGTTTTTACCAGAAAACAGAGAACGTTCTTGGTTAGCTTAAAAACATAAATTCAGTTTATGTTTTATCTCAGTTAATCAATCAAGCTTAATAAATAAAAAGATAAGAGAAGGAATATCACACAAAGATATATCATGGTTCACCAACCCGGGCTACGTGTAGTTCTCACAACTATGAGATTTTCTATTAAGTGTTCAAAACAAAGAACCTTCATGGTTTTACAACACCTAGCTTAGATCAATCTTGATATGTTACAAACTCTATTTCTTTCTACCCATAAAGTAAATTAATCACATGTCGAACTTGATATGATTCGTTACCATCTATTTAAATTATATTTAAACTCTTATAGTTTGAGTCTTACAATAATGATGAGATTGTTTTGATATAATCTGAGATGTCTCAACTCTTGTTTGAGATTCGATTCTTTACAAAGAATTCAGTAGTAATAACACAACGTGATATAAAAGTTCAGAACTGATTCTTCTTTGTGAAAATGAGAATTTCAAGTATGTTAATGTGAATGATTTATGAGACTTTGTTAGCACTTGAACTTTTGCATATTTCCTGGACATTGGCCTTTCTTTTATAGGCGTTTGAAGCATTTAATAATGGTCAAAAGAATTGTTGGTAGTGCTCTCTCAGTTTTTACCAAAACCAATATATATGATTAAAAATATTCTAGCCTTTGAACATTTTGAATCTATTTTGACTGATGTTGTTACAGACTCCTTTGATCAGTTTTCCTTTGAGTTTAATGATCCTTGAAACTTCTAATTTAATCATTGATGTTACAACTTCGATCTGGAGTCTTGATTCTGTCCAAAACAGTTTTGTGAATGACTATAAACTTCTGCAGAAGTAAGGAGATCAATGCTGAAAATCTGCATAAACGGAGATTAATTATCGATCTGGTTTTGTCAGTTTGAACTTTCTGGAGATTGATGATCAATCTGGAGATTCAGTTTTGATCATTCTGGATATCTTCCTGATGTCTTGTACATATCAAGATTGATTTAAACTTTCTTAACAGTTTGGCTGAAGAAGATTCAGACTATTTCAACTAGCTTGATTCGAGACCTTTTATCTTAATGATTCGAAAGCCTTCTTTGACTGAAATGGATCCTACTTGTTCCTTGCCATGTACTGATGAACTTAGTATAAAATTCAGAGGCAAAAGCTTCGTTAAAATAGTGGAGATCGATTAGTTAAGAGGTTGTGACGATCAGTCTTGAACCTGAAGATCATTATCGGTTTTGTCTAGAACATTCTTGTTTCTTTATTTGTTTAGTTTTTAACTGTTTTTTTTGCTTTGCTTGATTCCTATCTTTGAATTAATTCACTCAAAAGTATAAGTTAAATTAACATAACATTTTAGAATCATAATTAACATTCTTAATTAGTCTTTGTTTATTTTTCATCGAAACTTTAATTTGAGAGTTTGTCTTAACAGTGAACATATATATTAACACTTATTTTCACTTGTACGATGGTACTAAAAATAAATTGACTAAGAAGATATCGACAATCATTGATGACTAAATCAAAGTAAGAGTTATCAGCCATAGGACAATGTATTCTTCGAATGACATTGAGAGAGTCATTTTCCACGATGATGTGTGGAAAACCCAAGTCTAGGGTGGATTGGATAACATTACACATCCCCAAAATTTCAGCTATATTTGAGAAGGAGGGGTTGAATTATATTTGCAAAAGTTGACAACTTTTTGATAATTTATAAATAAATAAATAAATAAATAACTAGTTTGGTTTTGGTGACTTACTTGGAGTAGAAGTCGTCAGATTCAGAGGCATCAAGCAATGAAAGCACAAATAATTTGACACGTAGATTTATCCTGGTTCACCACTAAATTGGCTACATTCAGTTCCCTCATTCAAAAGGCTTTAATTCACTAATCCAAAATACCTTGAATTACATAGCATCTGATCCTACAAGTTAGTATTTCCAAACAACCTAACAACTCCAAACTTTTGAGTAACTAACCAATTTGATCCTACAAGTCAAATCTTCTCCTAACAACCTAACAATCTCATATTGAAGAATGAGCTAAACCATTATCGAGTTGCATACAAAAGATTGGAACTTGAGTAGTTGCTTCTAAAAAGCTTATGATAATATTAACTAGGTTAAATTACATCTGTGGTCCCGTAACTTAATTTTAAGTAACGTTTTAGTCATTTATCTTTTTTTTTTTCCCGATTTAGTCCTTTATTCCTAACAATATCAAATAAAGTATGAAAATATGAATTTATTTGAAGATTTGCATTACGAATTTGATGAAATTTGTATTATATTGAAGAATATAATTAATTTTATGAGTTTTGATTATTTTTTTTTTTGAATTTTTGTTTTAAAACATAAAATATCAAATTGTCACTTAAAATTAAAATAAAGGACCAAGTCGGGAAAAAAAAAAAGATAAAGGACTAAAACGTTACCTGAAATTAAGTTAAGGGACCACATATGTAATTTAGCCTATTAACTATCACACTCTAAGAAAATAACACTCAAAAAATATTTATTTTTTTCAACTCTAAGACAACTTTTTTTTTCTTCTTTTTTTCGATGATTTTCTTCTTCAACCTTGAGTATCTATTTATAGTTAAAATTTGAGCTTCAATTTAGTCCTTGTTTAATTTTAAATTGTATTTTGTTCAAATTACATTTGTAAACTTTTCAAATTGATTATATTCATATTTTTTTGTAGATAAATTTTCATCAAATCTTCTACAAATCTTACCCATATATTATTTGAAGTCAAATATATTATTTTCATAAAATAGTCTTGTTATCATAAAAACTCTAAAATGAATTATCATACAATACTCCTGTTATCGTAAAAACTCTCCGATTAATATGATCAATGTGTTCCTCTCCTAAGTTCCATTTAGGAAAAACCGGATCAATCAAGACCTTGTCCTAATGAGATTTCTTTTTACAAGGATCACATTATGTAGGATCTTGGAGGCTAGGTGAACATGCTTCGGCACAAGTTGGAGGTTCCTAACGAGGTTTTAATTTTCAGTTTTGATAAAAGAAAATACACTAATATATAATTAATAAAAATAATTGGTAAATTAACTATTATTTTTTTATTTTTGAAAATTATTAGTTTTCTTTTATTTATTATATTTTATAATACACGTGCAGAAATTTTAAACAATAATTGATTTAAAACTTGAAAAACTTATTACATTTTTTATAGGCTAAATTACATATGTGATCCCTTAACTTAATTTCAGGTAACGTTTTAGTCCTTTATCTTTTTTTTTTCCCCGAATTAGTCCTTTATTTCTAACAATATCAAATAAAGTATGAAAATATGAGTTTATTTGAAAATTTGCGTTACGAAGTTGATGAAATTTGTATTATATTGAAGAATATAATTAATTTTATGAGTTTTGATTGAATTTTTGTATAAAAAATGATAATATTGTTGAAATTTTAAAACATAAAATATTAAATTGTCACTTAAAATTAAAATAAAGGACTAAGTCGAAAAAAAAAAAAAGATAAAGAACTAAAACGTTACCTGAAATTAAGTTAAGGGACCACGAATGTAATTTAGCCTTTTTTATATAATATGTATTTAAAATTCTTTAAAAATTAGTCATATTGAAATGAAGGAAGTCTCTGATGAAAAAAAAATTATAAAGAGACATTTTTTTTATTAGCTTACGGTATGATCTGATAAGAATTAGACATGTGTTAATAAAAATTATATATCAATTGATTTAGTTAAAATCAGAATGAAAACTACAAAATTAAAAAGAAAATAAAATTTAGAGATAAAGGTCGTTCATAGATAATAAACATAATTAATTCTAAAGTCTCTTAACTTTAAGTAATACTTCAATTTTTTCTAATTTAATTATTTATTTAATTTTAAATAATAATTTAAATTTTTATGTATTAAAATGTCAATAATATTAACATTTTTATTATAAAAATTAATTAAAATTTTCAAAAAATATTTATAAAATTAATTATGATCTTCAATATAATGTAAATTTCATCAAATTCATAACTCAAGTCTTCAAATAAACTCATATTTTTATTCTTTATTTGATGAATTTGATGTTGTTGACGATAGAAATATGAGTTTATTTGGATATTTGAATTATGCATTTGATTATAATATGAATTTTCTTAAAATTGGTATTGAATTTTATAGATTTTGTTTGAATACTTTGATAAATTTTTTAAATTTTTGTAAAGAAATGATAATATTGTTGAAATTTTAAATATAAATAATTAAATTGTTACTAAAAATTAAAAAAATAACAAAAATATTATATAAAATTAAGTTAAAAGATCGCATTAACAATTATACCTTAAAAAAAATAAGATTAAAATTTTACTATTTGAAATATTAAAATTTTAAAAATATATCTAAATTTTATAATTTCAAAAAAGTAATTAAATTTATCAGAGTATTTACCTATTCATAAAATTTAATATCCAATTTGATAAACAATATCAGTGAAATAATATTTTATATATTTATCTAGCAATAAATAAAAAATTAAATTAAAAAATGTATGTCGTCCCCTCCCTAGTTATAGCTAGCTTGTAAGTAGATTAGCTAGATTCATGACCATGCAACTGAGTCTATATTTTCAGTAGCCTTTATAGACTGGAAATGATAAACTTATTCAGATGCAAAAATATATTAGATAGTACAAAAGTACTTTCAAGTTGCAGTGTTGAGAGGTTGACAGCTACCGGCTTACTAGTATATATGTTGCATCATCTAATTCAGCTTTTTACAGCATATGGCAAGTTTCACTCTCAAAGAGAAAAGGAAATGCATGACATTATAATCCTTGTTCACATATTTCAACTGTTACGATTATAATAGTTTTTCACTTGGTAATGGTTAGTTTCAAATTACAAATCGTAACTAGCTAGTGTCTTCCCAGTTTGTTGATTCGTATATGGAAATAATAGTAAAAATTGATATCCTTTATATTTTTATTATATAAATAAAAATGGATTATTAAAATAATAATAATAAATAATTAAAATATTTTAATTTTGTAAGATTTGAATAAATTTATTTTATTAGACGTTTCTTTATTTTCTTTTTGTATTTCTATTATACAATTTCTCCTATTTTATTATTTGTTAATTATAAATTGTTTTAATATAAGGTCATAAATTAACACTAGTGTGTGAATTATATTTGTAAATTGTAAATATTTAAGTGTGAAAATTAAGATTGTGAACTTTAATATTTGAAATGTGATTGTAAATTGTGGATGTGAAATTGTGAATTTGTAAAGTATTTTACTTTCTGAATTGAGCATCGTAAACCATGTGATTGTAAATTGTGCATATGAAATTGTGAATTTGTAAATTGTTTTATTTTTGAATTGATGAATGTCTGAATGAATGTATTTTATTAGGAGTAATATATTGTATAAACAAAAGAAAATTGATACATTTTTCAATAAAAAAGAAATTCTAACAAATATAAAAATTATAAAAAAGATAAATTTTATTTAATAAAATTATGTGATTTGTGTGAATCTCTAAAAATTGGTGTGAATTGTATGACTAACAAAAATTGTAAAACTTGTGTGAATTAAAATTCTAATTTTTTTAACTTATAAATCATGTATGAATTATATGAAAAACTCTAAAATAATTATATAACTTTTGTAAATTTTAATTAAAATATTTTAATTAATATTTATCAATCCTCTTAAAAGTTTGTACAATCCGTCATCGCCCAAAATAATGTGTTTGGTTCATCAATATACAGATTAGAGTTTGAAACAAATTCTTCTTTGCAATCGAGAATACTTTTAAATATCCACTACTAGACATTTAGACTTATCTTTTCTGTTAATTTCTAATAGAGAATACTTCTTTTATTTACTTTCACCTAAACTAAATTATTATTTTTTATCACTACTTCATTGTTTAGAGTTTCTCAAGATGGTCTATACATTAAATACACATACTCGTTAAAATGAATATCACTGTAGAATCACTAGTCTCTCTCCCAATTTTTTATTTAATTTTTAATATAATTTTAGTTTTTTTTCAATTATTTTAATTAATATTATATACATTACTTTCAATTTATTATAATCTTATTACAATGACTAGAATAGTTAAAAACATTAATGTTATATCGTATTGATAATAATTAAAAATACACTAATAATATTAAAAATAGTAGTTAATTGGATAAAATCTTATTAATAGTAGTTAATTAATATTTTTCTTCTTTTAAATTATTGCATTTTTTATCTTAAATTCTAACATACTACAATCTCTTATTTAAAAAATATTTAAAATTTTAACAATTATAAATATCATTTTTTTAAAATATACATTAATAATGTCTCCATTTTTAAGATAAAAAAATTAAATGATATTGATTTGATAAAAATAAAGAAAATAAAAAAAAAATTCTCATTATATCTACATCAATTATATCACTTTTTATTTATAAAATTAAAGACAGTTATAAACTATTACTAAAAAGTATACTTAATTGTGATAGAATTTTGTAATATTTAAGTACCGATAGCAGAACTCATCCATGATTTATACATATACTTTTAAACCATTATATAATTCATAAATTTAAATACACAAAAAATGATAAATGTTAGTATTCAAAAAGCATACTTTTAACCTTAGAGGAAAAAAACACATCTAACCCTAGCTAATTAAACGAAACAAATCATAAACATTTAGAAATCTAGCCAGCAGCAGTAACCTGAAACTGAACCTACCCACAAAGAAATTACTTATCAATTCAAACATAGGACGAGAAACAATTTAAACAAGAACAAATATTGGGATTCATTGATAGAGAAACCATTCAATCAAAATGATACAATATTGAAACTTACTAACGCATGAGGTAAATTAATTTGGTAGAGTATATATACTTTTCATGATCATGAACGAATGAATGCTTATATGATTAGAAGGAAGATATCACAAATGCATTATAATTATTTTTCATACCTTTTTCTAAATCTTAAAATGCATGTCATGTGTGTGCATATGAAAGATGATAAATATAAATTTAGAAGAAAATAGATATAGTTTTTATTGATATATCGGAGCTAAGAGCGAGTAGGGTAATTAAAAGGAAGTAGGTAATAGGTACTAACGATGCATGATCGATGTGGGGTCACGGACTTGAAAGAAAGAACGATTTTGAATGACAATATCGTACATATGAAAGTGTTTAAAACTAGAGAAGTTTTTGGGGAGTGAGAGAAGGTAGTGTGTAGAAGTATCTGAGCGATGGAACTGAATGAGATCAGGAGGAGGAGGAGGTTGATTTAGTGAGTTAGTGTAGCGAGTCCAACCGAGTTGGATGAGTATCTGTTCGAGTTGGGAGAAAGAATGAATGACTTGGTTGGTTGGAAGGTATACGAGAAGTCGTGGTCGTGCACCTGGTGCTGTTGCTGTGCCTTGTTGAGTTTGTTCTGTTTTCAGCTCAAAGGATTCTCTTGTTGGGTTGCTTATTAGCCTCGCTACCCCTTTCTTGTCGAACACCCACACACCAGACATTGTTTCTTCTTTCAATTTCAATTTCAATTTCTGAAAAGCTCTATAACAACACTTAATTAATACTTAAGTTTATATGATATGACAAGACCATCATACTCTCATCACTATGTGTTTGTGTCTCATTGGATTTACTGCCAATGGAACACGCTTTTAAACCAGACATATCAACCCTTTTTCTCATACTATTTTCCCTTTTTATAATCATTTTTATAAGGGCCTGTTTGGATTCCGAATCACATGGAAAATACTCAATAATTACGTTCATTCATTATTGTCAAAATTTATATTTTAAAAGTTAATTTTTTTAATACATAAAATTTTTTTTGTTTTTATTTTTATTTTAATTTAAGGTGAAGATAAATGAATTTCTTTTTAATAGGAAAACAAATTATAGTTTTATTAAATTATTGTAACTTTTTAAGGTAATACTTTTTTAATTTTAATTTAAAGTTCAATTAATGAATTACGCTGGTTTTGATTTCATTTTCAATATTTTTTATAAATGGACACAAAAATTTCTTTTAATTTGACTATATAATTTTTCTGGAAATCACATTAATAACTCAAAAAATTTGAGTTAGTGGGTATTTCATGTGAACACATATAATATGTTTAATAATTTATATATATTTAAGTAGTCTTTTTAAGTTATACAAAATTATAATATTGATTTTTTTAATAAATTAGTTATTTATGTTTATAAATATTATAATATTAAAATATTTTTAGTTTTAATATCATTTCAATTGTAAGTAGATAGAGATTTTTTAAATTTTACTATAAATTTTATTATCAATTATATGAATAATAACATACTAAATTTTCATGTTTTATGACACAAATTAAAATAATTTTATATTTAATTTTAAGAACTCTAATATTATTTTACTAAAACTCTTTCTTATTTAATAATTTTTCTAAAAATTGATTGGAGGTATATATTATTGAGATTTCTACTATCAAAATACTTAAGAACTACTTAAATTTATTGAAAAAAATTGAGAGTGTTTGATATTTCAATTTTATTAATTTAAAATTATGATTATCAGTGTAGATATTTATAAACATAAGTAATTAATTTAACATAAAAAATTAAAGAATTAATTATTAAAAAAAATTATAATTTTTGTATAATTTAAATAACTACCACATGTATTAGCTTAACTTGTATTTTTGACATTGTGAAATATATTGTCTTGTTTTTTTTTAATAAATAGAGAAATGATGCGAAATATACCATGTCCATATTAATGTTAATTTGTCATTTGTTTTGGATCCTTAATTTATATTTTTTGGTAAAATATAATTAAAAATTAAATTAATTACATTTTTTAAT
This sequence comes from Cicer arietinum, assembly GCF_000331145.2. NCBI lineage: Eukaryota > Viridiplantae > Streptophyta > Magnoliopsida > Fabales > Fabaceae > Cicer > Cicer arietinum. Next base: position 51,547,395 of record NC_021160.2, read on the forward strand.
TATATTTTTTATTTATATTTTATTTTAGAGTAGTAAGTAAAGATATTGGAATTGTTGAGCATGTCAAGTGGATGGTATATGTCATGCTAAAAGACATTTTAGTGATTATTATTCCAAAAACCAGTTGCTTCTAATGTTATGTATTTTGCAAATGAAGGTAGTGGTGATTTTTATTTTCTAGCATATTTAGTTTTGTTCAATGTCGCCTTGTTCAATTATCTCATAAATAAATTTGTTCCATTATTTGTTCTAAATTAATTGGTCAATTTTATTGCAGGATTTCATCACGGGGCATAGAATTGAAGACTTGTGCTTTAGTATATGTTATGAAATGATTCTTACTTCAAATTAAAATTTATATATTATGTGTTTGTAATTTATTTTTAATATTTAATTTATTACTGGTTTTTTATTTTTATTTTGATGGAGAGTCTCAATAGTGCAGACCGTAATAACAATTGATTAAATGTATATGGTATCTAAAAAAACTTTAACATTATATCCCAATTCAAAATTTTAAGACAATAATTATATAAATTATATCTCTCATATATCCAACATTTTTTACGTTCGTAGTAAATATGAAGATTAACTACTCTCATTTGAATTTCAATATTTTTACATGAGTATATAAAATCATAATTTTGTTGTGTTCAAGTCATTTCTAATTAAAATTAATAATTTTAAAAAATTAACTCATTTAAATTTTTGTTACTGAAAAATTAATACATATTAAAGCCTGTACACACACACATATAGTGAAAATCTGTCAAAAAATAATAATTTATTTATATATATTGCGTGCCTAGCATAAATATCTATACTAGTACATTTTCTAAAATAAGTATTACTAATAAATATACATGTTTTTAGTAGAAAATAGATATATTCCTTTTTGTTGAAGAAATGGATATTCTCTTTTCTTATGATATTGTTAAGTTTATGCAGTTTTTTTCCAATTAAAATAACATTTTGTTTGGAAAAATAAAATATTTGTTTGGTAACTCATTTCATCACGAATTTTTAATTATTTTTAATAACTTATAATGTTTTTTTTGATAGATTACTCCAAATAATTTATGAATTTATAGATTATTTTTTCCTTTGTCAATTTTACTTTTATTGTTTTAATTAAAACCCCTTTTTATCATTTATAATTTATTTATACTATAATTTAAAATCAAAATTATGTATATATTATAATTGACATATTAAAATAAGTATATAAAAGATCGGTTAACCATAATTTTTTTTTTATTTTGGATTAATTTAACTGTAGTTAATATTATGCTAATTTTGTTTCGTTGTGACAAAAATATTAGTTACGAAATCAATGAGATAGATAGATATTCCTTGTATCATCGACAATAACTAATCTGCATATTGATTGACCTCCCTAATCTGCATAAAATCTATTTCAAATATTATTATTATACTTATTATCTAACATGTGTTATTAAGTGTATCTAAGTTAGAAATCTTGATCAAAATAAGTATATTTGACAAAATTTAACATGTCCTCTAAATTAGAGGATAAATAAGTGGATGATGAAACTGTAACCTCTAAGACATAAGATATACATTACAACAAAAAAAATATAAATATGCGATAAATTCAAATAAGATGAATCTGTATTTGAAGACAAACAATACTAAAGCAAAATGATAAATGAATCATGAGAAGATGCTCCATGCAAGAGGATAAACAATGAAAGGATTAACTTTTGTTTCCATTCATATTTATACATAGCAAATGTATAAAAGTATCATAGTACGAAAAAATGTTGTTATTGACAAGAAAAACAAGACTCTACAATTATTGAAAAAAGAAAAAGTCAAAAGCACAAGTCATGTCCTAATTTATGAAAAGTTCAATTATCTTATTTGATGACGAACTGCAAACTCATCCTCCTAAGCCTATGTATTACAAGGATAATTGAATGACACTTTTATAAATCAAATTAATGACCATGGACAATTAAACTAGTCTCCAACAGTTATTTGGTATTTTTCCTCATGAATGAAGTTTCATCACCTCTATAAAACAGAAACAACTCTTCATTATTCAACACAGTAACTACTAATACAAAAGATAAATACTAAAAACTAAGAATAGCTATCTCATAATGTTTGTGCACTTTCTACCATTTTAACTATATCTTTGAAGGTATCATATTTGAAAGTTTTATAAAGAGAAAGAATCATACTCTTATCACTATTCTCTAAATATGTATACTCCAAGTTCATATAAACTTGACAATAGGTGTAAATCAAAAAGTAAAATAGTGTAAGCCTGGTGAGACTAAAGAACAAACATGGAGAAAAAAAGTTCCATTAGATGACAAGTTAGTTTGAACAATAGTGGAACTTTCAAGTTTGTGAAGAAATTGGCGTAACCCATTTGGATGAACCAATATAATTCTGCGTGGAGGAGATGTTGGATGTGCATATTTCGCAACGTCTAATTCAAAAATAATTGAACTAAGATTGAGTTGTTTTGCAAGCTTGATGCCCAAAGTCCATCCCACATTGCAGAACAATAACCAATTATATTGTAAAAACCTTTGACAAATTTTACGTATCACGAACAAATCCACCACGTGTTGAACTTTAATGAACCATCCACATTTACTTTGAACCAACCTTGAGGGGTTTGTGCCATGAATTAACTACTTTCTGATTAGCTTAGGATTGTCAAGGTTTATGCTAAAGAATAATTTTATCAATGGATTGAGTTTGGTTGAGAATATGAAAAATAATTTTTTTTAAGGAAGAGGATTGTGAAAACACTAGGCTTTTGTGATCCTTTTAAATTTCGTACACAACTACACAAAAAAAGTAACTTCAATAAGATTGAACTTGACCAATGTCACTAGTAGACAAATTTTAATATAACAAATTGTATATATGAAGGCTAAAAAAACTTACTCCAATGATTTAGTTTAATCAGATAATTCAAAAAACCCTTAACTTTATCAAAGCCTCTTAACATACGCATAATGATTTATAGACATTCACGACAACATAAACAAATATTTTATGTGGAAAAACTCTATAAAAACGGTGACAATTCCAACGGTAAAGATTATTAAATATAAGATAATGATTATGAGTGATATATTATATTATAATATTATTATTATTATTATATGCTTATTGTATTATGTTTGTTGTTGCATTTAACTATTATCATATGATAAGTATAATGTTTTAGTGTATAAAAGTTAATTGCATAATAAATTTTAAAAAATATAATAGATTAATAAGTTTTATGTCATTTATTCAAAATATTTTAAACATTAATGAATATACATTTAATTATTAATTAAGAATTTGGTCATAAAGAAATTACTCCATTAATTAAGAATTCGGTGTCATGTATTTCTACGTGTTCTATTCTGATAGGCTAATTGCTGATACAACGCTATACTAACTTCAGATAATTTGTGTATTCTTCGTAGAGAAGAATAAAGGACGGTTGTTTATGGAAAACATTTGAACGTTGCGTTGTGCACTCTGGAGCGCATTTCACGCTTTTCAGAATCAACACTTTCAGCAAAAACCAAACACTCTCTTTCTCAAATTCCTTACTAAAATATCCTTTCTTGTTAAACCGACACCGTTTCATCCTTTACTATAGACTGAGTATACGAGTTTTATTCATATTTACCCAGAACTGAAACTCTTCTTTCAAATACACTCATTTTCATTTGCGGAAAATTTTTAGGGTTTTTTTTCTCTTCTTCTATTTCCTCATTTCTCCTCTTACACGTTCTCTCGATTTTCTCCGCTTATCTTCATCTTTGATCCACGTCAAAACCTCATCAACGTCGCTGTGAAAGTTAATTCTTCCAGCACAAGGTAACACTATATTTTCTATTGTTAATTGTGTATTTAAATTATATTCTGCTTCATAATCGTTTTCTTCCTTTTTAGCACAACATTGAGTTATCGTTGAGCATAATCAACGCCTTATATGGCTTCTTTTTAATTACTGTATGTGGAAACTATTTATGTCGCTCTTTCTTTGGATTTGATTGTTTTGATTTTGATTTGTAGATGTACCGTAAATCAGAATATAAGCGTGAGTCTGATTTGGAATACTACGAGCGTAGGTATTATAATGACTTGAAGGATGATTACTATAAGTTCAAAATCTCTATTTCAAAGTATAGGTGTCCATTCTGCAACAACAAGAAGGATTACACCTTGAATGAGCTTTTGAGACATGCTTCTAGAATTGCCGGTGTTTCGCGTGGAGAGACTGTAAAAGATAAAGCAAAACATGCTGCTCTTGAAAGGTACATTGAAAGGTACCTTGATGTAAAAAATTCTAAAGATCATTTACCTGATTTGGATATTGCTAAAGATAAGCTGCCTGGTGAAGATGTTGTTAAAGATAATCACTTACCTGATGTTAATATTACTAAAGATCATTTAGATGATGTTAATGTTGGTAAAGATTACTTATCTGAAGCGAATGTTGGTAAAGATCGTTTACCTTATGTGAATACTGCTAAAGGTCGGTTACTTAATGTGAATATTGATGAAGATAAGATGTTTGTGTGGCCTTGGATGGTAGTTCTGGCTAACATTGTTACAAGATTTGACCCAAACAGTGGAAAGCATGTTGGGAAAAGCAATAAGAAAATTAAGGAAGAACTTATCACGAAAGGATTTCAGCCAGTGAAAGTTACTGCACTTTGGAACTTTAAGGGACAATCACCCTTTGCAATAGTTGATTTTGGAAAAGAGTGGGTTGGCTTCAACAATGCGATGAAGCTAGAAAGGAGTTTTCAAGGTGAGCATTGTGGCAAGAGGGATTACTTAGGACCGAAGGAGCGAGGTGATAGACTATACGGATGGATGGCACGGGGCGATGACTACCATTTTAAGGACATTGTTGGTAGTCACCTTCGGGAAAATGGGGATTTGAAAACTGTTTCTGGAAAAGAAGCTGAGGACAATAGGAAAGCAATGAAGCTTGTGTCTGGTTTGGCTAATACATTAAAATTGAAGAATATGGAATTGGAACAGACAGCAAGCAAATATGATGAAGCTAATGTGGTCCTAAGGAGAGTAATGGATCAGAAAGAGGGGATGGTTGAACTTTTTAATAAGGGTATGTTGATACATAAAGTGAATTGTTATAATTATTATTGGTATTCTTTCTTTAATCATACCTTGGGATACTGTGTATTTCACTAAGTTCAAAGGTGAAACGTTCTGTTTCTTATTTTTACATATCTATTTTATTACTGTAACTTACAATTTGTGATACTTTGGAATGATTTGTTGTAGTTGATGTGATCTTTTAATATTTCAAGGTAGCTGACTGTTTGTTTCACATTGTTCTATTAGAAATTAGCAAGATGCAGCAGATTGAACGCGATTATATGGAGAGTATTTCGAAGGATCATGAAAAAGCCAGGCTGCAACTGGAAGCTAAGAGGAATGAACTTATGTCCCGTGAAAAGGATCTTCAGAAGCGTCAAGCACATAATCATAATGAGAGAAATAAGCTTTATCTTGAGAAGAAAAATGTAATTTATTTTGGCTGTTTGAATTTATGGGAGCAATGCCCAGGGCTGTTTGAATTTGGCTGTTTGAATTTATGGGCCTTTTCTTAAAACTTAACACGTTTATCTGAGAGTGATCAATTTACAAGAGAACTAAATTGACTATTTAAAAAATGGACCAAATTACGTCAAATTACGTACACAAACCCCTCTTATTTTAATTACTTATGACTGATTAAATTTGTTCATCATCTTGTTGTTGCAGAATGAGATGGCAATAGCAGAGCAAAAAAAGCATGATGAAAAAATGATGCAATTGGCTCAAGAACATAAGGCACAAATTTCATTTCCCTCTATCTACACTATTTAATTCTGTTACATGTATCCGCTTAGGTTTTGAGTATTATTTCGGTCTGATGTTGCAGAAAGAAAAAGAGAAACTTCATAAAAAAATTCATGACCTAGAGAGAGGACTTGATGCAAAACAAGCATTGGAATTGGAAATCGAACTGCTGAGAGGAGCTCTCCAGGTCAAGACGCACATGGGAGGGATGGATCTGGAAGAGAAGGAAAAATTGGAGGCAATCAAAATGGATCTGCAGGAAAAGGAAGAGGAATTGGAATGCATGGAAGATCTTCAACAAACACTGATTGTCAAGGAGCTCAAAACTAATGATGAGTTGCAGGATGCTCGCAAAAAATTAATTTGTGTATGCATCTTTCTCAGCACATAAAATGTCAATATTATAATTTTAATATGTCTTAAGCCATCAACTAATCTAATGGTCTGAAAATCAACTTTGGAATGTCTTCTGTAACTAATATTTTACAAAACCAGAATAGATTGTTTTATTTTTATAAGCTTAAGCAAAAATGTAGGGCCTTTCATATTTTTTAATTGACATGCAGCTCTTTATATATATTACTTGTAGAAGAGTGTCCTGTGTTTGTGAACATTCAAATCATGTAGTTGGAATCTGTATAGGATGCTGGTGGACCGTGTTTTGTTCTCATGCATTTCCAATGACAATGCAAAATATTCAGTGTCTTCACTCTTGTTTCTATACTCACAGAATTACAAATTTTAAATGTAGCATCCTATTCTGAGAATCATGCAGTTGCTTGTCTCAACTGTCTATTTGCTATCCATTTGTTTGAATCAAAAGATGATGATTTTAATTCATAATAATATTTTGCCAGATTTTACTTAACTCTTGGCAAAATTCGGATTATCGGGCCCCTTTCCTTTGGGTAAAAATTGGTAGAATCCAGTAAGGTCTATAAAAGAATAGATTTTCTTTTTACATTTTAAGTTATTTTGTCATATTGTTTAATACGGGTTCGATCATAGTGGATGTAATGCCTAAACTTCAAGCAAATTAAGTTCAGGTAGTTTGTCGCTGTTTCTTTGCTGTCATGATTTCATTGTTTGTTTTGTTTAAATAATCTGTTTTCCTTGTTCACAGTGGATTGGCTGCCCAAAGAACACACGAGCCTTTATTTCTGTGAAAAGGATGGGGGAACTTGGCATTAAGCCGTTTCTGGAAGCAGCTAAGAGGAAATTTTCTGATGAAGTGGATGTGAAAGCAGCTAAGGGAAAACTTTCCGATGAAGTGAAGTTGAAAGCAGTGGAGTTGTGCTCACAGTGGGATGAATATCTTAGAGATCCAAGCTGGCATCCATTCAAAATTGTAAATGATAAAGAAGGGAACTTAAAGGTACAATGGCTTCCAGAGTTATGTTTGTTCAAGTCAAAGTTATTTCTTCAACTCAAATTTGTGACTGTAACATCAACTGTTATATTAAGACTCTCCTTTGGATATATTTATCCCCTAAAAATATAATGCATCATTACTTATAATTACAAAGCATGGTATGCTGTTGGTATTTGTTTAGATATCTATTTACAGGAAAATTGCCAGTCATGTCTTTTGTCATTAGCTCTTAGTTGGCATGTTTCTTTCCCTGATGTGTGAACTGCATGGACAATGATGATCTCATATATGTTAATATATCGTGCAGGAAATTTTAGACGAAGAAGATGAAAAACTGGAAAGTTTGAAGGATGAGCTTGGCGATGAGGTTTATGACGCAGTAGCTACAGCTTTGATGGAGTTAAATGAGTACAATCCTAGTGGTAGATACCCAATACCGGAACTCTGGAATTTTAAGGAAGCAAGGAAGGCTACGTTGAAGGAGGGCGTTTCCCACTTAATCAAGCAATGGAAATTGTCAAAACGAAAGAAAACTTGAGGCTTCATTTGGGCGGTTAGAATCAGACTTACTTATGCAGAAAGTTTAATTTAAATTCTAGCTCTAACAGACTTTGGTTCAGTTCAAAATTATGTTGCCAATGGTTGCTAACACTTCGTACCGTTGTTATATGTAATACTGATAGCGATATCATATATATTTGTTTAGAAGATATTGCGTATGACTTTGGGTTAAACCTTTAAAATGAGTTGAAAGTTTATCAAGGCTCTACTCAGACGAGTAGGTGATATCAACTGTCTCTTTGGTGTTTGGGTTTAAATTTTTGTCTTGAAATATTTTAGTTAAATTCATTTGAAATCTTACCTGACCTTAGATATAAGGATTTTTTTCAATTATATCCTCTTTTTGAAAAAAATAAATCCAAAATACCTTACTTTGAAACTAATATTTCAAAATGCATTATTTTTTTACTTGGATGTCGTAGTGTGGAATGCAATCATGTATTGTACCGACAAAAGTCGCATTCTCGTCTTGCGACCTCGCCCCAAAAAATAAAGACATTTTAGGACATTAGTTTCAAAGTAGGGTATTTTGGAATTACTTTTTTCAAAAGGAGGATAAGATTAAAAATTATCCTAGAAATAAAGCATTATATTATTTTACATATCTTATAGCTAGAACTGCTTCTCTTTTTACAGTTTAGCTAGAACTTTTATTCAGTATATTTTGGTGTTCTAAACACAGGTTCATTCTCTGAAGTCTGAAGTACTTCAGGGACTTAATTATCTTACAGATTTTTTTTTACAGCAATTATCTTTAATATTATTGCTTGATTTTAAATATTTGAATAAAGTAGGCTAGACTTTTATTCCAATAATTTCTCGAATCCCGCTATTGGTGTCCATACTTTGCGTTTCTTTAGGTTTATGTGTACACCTTGAGTGTAGCACTTGGGATTGACCTGGAGCTTCTAGGTTTGAAACCTTTGGGATACATTAAATTGAATGTGAATGAATTTGTACGCATTTACATTGCATTAAGTGTTATTCAAAGTGAATTTGTGATAACATTTATGATGCATTCTATGATAAATATTCCTATTTTGTCAAAAATTAAATAAAATACACTTTTACAAAAGTCATACAAATAAAATAATCAAAAGCACCCTAACTTTAGTTTAAAAATAGTTTACACCTACAATGCCAAACGGAGTATGGTAGTTATTTAATCTGATTTGACTTTCCAAAAGAAGGTAGGTAATCAAAGTTATGGGTTGAATTGCATCCATTAAGGCATTAATTTGTGGGTAGTTGCTGTTGGAATACAGAATCCCCAGAGTACATGGATCCTTATGTACGCAGGAATGAGTTGTATTCAAGTAACTAGCTTGTTGTTTTTACAAAACAGAGCTATGGATTCATATTATAGGTCTTATTTGCTTCATTTCCCCCGAGTCCATTAAAGTAGCTAGTTGTAATTGAGCTACTTGTTTCAACTTTCTAAATTTATTTAATTTATTATTCATAGCGATAGTAGTTGGATTGTTATTTTGGTTATAGCGAGCCCCTGACAATGCTTCCAACAAACATAAAAAATAATTAAAAAAATTGAACAAATTTTCTAATTTAAGTGAAGGTGAAAGAATTAAAAACAGAACAAATTTTTTAATTTAAACTTTCATTGGGTTAACAACCAACACACTTCCACGGATACATAGAGCAATGCAGCTATGATAATTGTATATCATATATAAAGAAGAAAAAAAAAAAAAAACTAATTAGCCGCGGGCTACTAGTTTCGCTTAGCCGCTTCAGCATTTCCTTCCTACACTCATTTTCTTCCCCTACCAGTAATTACTCTAATCTAATATTTTCTCATTTTTCACACAAATCGAAAGCACAAATCACGCACCCACAAAAGTCTCACTCACTTTAATTCTTTCACACACACAGTAGTACAGTACACACTATCTCTTTCTATAACCCTTTTCCCTCACTCCGTCACAGTCTCCAAAACATCCAGTCAAAAAGAGCACCAATCTACTGGAAAAATGCGCTCCATCAGGGGTAAACGCGGCGGGAATACACAATTGGTGAAAACAACAACAACAAAAATATGGAGTTGTACTTTTTTGTCATTAACTAAATCTTGAAAATAAAAATAGCAGGTGAGCTACGTGGCGAGTCACCACTGGTCAATCAAACTCGGAAATTCTTTCCGGTAAAAGTTTGACCAAATTGCCAATTGTGTGGAGCAATGTTCCAGGAAGTGGATGTGCGACGGTCACTACTGGTAACTCTGAAGGACAAAGACTGACCGACCAAAACAGCATTTGATTGCCAGTTTTGACCCCAGTTTCGGCTCATGGGCATCCATCTGGTTCTTGTTCCTTTGACATAGGTCCGCACAATATCCCCTGCACCCGCGACGTTGCTGATCAGCACCAAGTTAAAGTAACGGAATCCGTTAACTGTGAACCTGATCCCACCTTGTTTCCTACACGGCACCCTGCATAATAAACATAGTACTAATAATTAATAACTCCCTTAGCAAAACACATCTCACTACTGCTTGTTTAAATTTGCATATTTGAATCAACCTAAGTCATCATAATTTTTGGCAAAATTATGACGTCGACGCAATTTTGTTAAATTTACTGTTCAAAATAGAATTAAACACTACTTTTACTCATTCTCTAATTATGAGATTTCCTCGTCTCTTAATTTGTACTATTATAAATTAAATAGTTAATACAATTTGCTCAATATTGTGATTAATTGACCTTGAAACAACCCCAATCTATAATACAACACCCACAACAGTCAAAATGGTGACATCCTTAACTCTTTACATATTTAATTAAAAATTTAGTTTAGATAGATCAATTTTTTAACTTATATTTTATATTTATATTTCAATTCGAAATAATATACACTTTTCTCATGTAGTCATTAAAAAAAAGTTATTAGACAAATAGGGAAACAATAAAAATAAGGGGTACCGGCGAAAGGCGACAGGGACAATTCCGGCGCGATATTCGGCGATTTTAAGGAACATAGGCATGGCAAGGTCGAAATGTGGACGAGGAGGGTTACACCAACCACCATTGTCGTTAGGGAGAGCATAGTTAGGAGGACAAAAGTTAGTTGCGGTAATGAAAATCGAGGGGCTGCCAGAGTGACACCACTCTTTGTCGTTTGCACATTTGATTTCAAAGCAAGCACCGCAACTTAGTCCTTTGTTGAAAAGTGCGGTGCTTAATGCTGCTGTGTTTACTCCGTAACCTTGGCTGTACAAGTTTCCATAACCACATGCTCCTCCTATACTCATCAAAACATTATATTAATTTACTATTAATTTAAAATGTCATACATTATTTATTGTACTACATACGTACCCATTGTTCCGGAAGCATCGGAACCTCCGTAGAAGGTGGCATGAGCCGTTTCCCATGCACCACCGTTGTAATTCCCTGGAATTCGAGACTCTGCCAACCACGTTAACGACATTATTAGAGATACAATGTACACTATAGTCATCATGTTTTTCTTTAATTTTACTTCTTCTATTGAACAAGAAAATTGCAAATATAAAAGAGATTTGGGAATGAGAGTTTGTGGTGAGTGGGGAGTGAATGGTGGGGGTGGAGCTACTTATGGAGAATGCTTGTTCTAGTTACTAGTACAAACTGAGGGGCAAATTTGGAATTTTAAAATGGAATTATTTAATGTATTGCATTGTGGAGCCCCGTGTATTACACTTACCAATTACATTCACATGTCATTAATTTATTCTTCGCTTTGTCTTGCACGCTCTTCAACTGCGACTCACAACATCATTCATTCTCTTCAATTTCTTTTATCAAACTCAGAAATTACAAAATAGAAAGCTAAGAACAGGATATATAACAGTTTCTATGTGTTTAACGTTTTCTTTGGTTTGGAAAAAAATAAATATTGAATCAAAATAGAGTAGAATAAAATAAAAGAAAATAAAAATGATTTAATTATTATATATTGTCAATGTAAAAATTATCTTTGTGATTTTTATAATGTCAATATATATGAATAAAAATACAAATGCTTTTGTATTTATTTTGATATAAATGTAAGAAAATAAAACTTAAACTGTGTGATAGAAGTGATTAGATTTTTGTTATCTTGAAAAATGAAGACTTAACATGGCGTGATATGCGGGTGTGGGTGTGATTAGAGAAGTTGAATAAACGATTCATATAAAGTAGCCCGGCAGTCAAACGACAAAGAAGAATCACGAATATAAATGTGTTGTTGACCTTACGCTTACTAAATCATACCCTCTTATTTATATAAAACAAAAACAAATTAAAAATCATAGTTAGAATACACTATCAATGGAATTTTATTGAAAAACAATTCAATATTTTTTATAATTTAAATAAAATTTTATATAAAGAGATAATTTCTTTATAAGAGTTTCTTACATAATTTACAATTGGTTAAATTACATTTTCATCCTTTAAATTATATTTAGAGTTCAATTTGGTTTTTTAAGATTTGTTGTTGCATTTTAGTGTCTTTAAGTTACAATGATAAATAATATAGTTCTTAAATTATTATTATTCTATTTTTTTCTCTTAAATTTGAAATAGTATACACTTTAATTTTTTTTAAAAGACCAAAATATTTATAACATAAAAAATCAAAATTAAATTTAAATAATATTTATAATTTAAAGATTAAAATAAATAAAAATAACCCAACAACTAAAGTATCTAATATTTATAAAATAAAAAATAACTTGAGAACGAAAATATAATTTATCGTTTACAATTTATAAGTGAGTGAAACATGAGAGTGACTTATTTAAGAAATGAGATGAAATTGAGATTGGAGGGACAGACCTCTCCCCTGTCCTTAATTATCGCTGGCACTCAATAGGCTTTAACTGTAAGTGGGCCACAAAATATAGTCCACATAATAATATCCACATTCCAAAACATCGTTTCATCTCTCTCTCTTTTTTTTGTTCTACTGAGTTTGTCAGTTATAGTATCTCAGCTCGGATGAATCTTAAACCACGGTTCATTTGTTTTACTTTAGGAACAGTTTATTTCGTAAAATATATATATACATATATATTATTTATTAATAGACATAAAAAAATTTAAATTAAACCGATTATTTATATTTTTTAAAATAACAAAAAGATTTTTATGATTTTAAAAAATATATTTATTAATTAATATTTTATCTTATATTTATGACAATGATTTACCTCAATTATTAATAAAGGTGATTGACTTAAATTATTATAATTTTTTTATATGTTGTATTTTCTATTTTTAATAAAAATGATAACAAGTGTCGTAAGAGCACATGTATAGACTTTAAATATAAAAAAATATTAAAAGTTGTGCAATTTAAATTTTAAAATTATTAAAAATGAAAAAATTTCACTCAAAATTTTATTTATCTTTTATTTTTAATCAACGTAACATATTTAAATATGACAATTATTTTCGGATCAAAGAAATAAAAAAGTAGCATTGGATACCTCATTCCCAATAATATCAATAGAAGGTCGATAATAACCAGCTCCTGCTTATCTTCTAATTGTTTTGTTAGTTGTTCACCATTTGATCGGTCCTTTTGGAACATTCTCATTTTGTAAAAATATGTAAACATATACTATCACATTAAAGTTAAGAAGGGAAATTTGGGATTCTAAGCAAATCGAACAAATTGAAGTAAAGGTCACGCTAAGCTGAAAAAGATTCGAGTTGAGTCTGAGTTGGTGGAAAATTGCACTCAATGGGCAATAACAAAAAAACATGCCATAACATGTGTAGCATTATATTCAACTATAGTCTATATGTAAGATTTGACAATTTAAACCTGCTGGCTACCACCTTACTTGAAATTCAATCTGAAGATTTATCATTGGAGCATGGTAGATCGGATTGGTAGTCAAATTAATATTAGTAATTATTAATCACTGCTTACACAAAGCATAAACAAATGGGAAACACTTTCTTTTTACTACAATTTATAATGTGAACCATGCCTTACCAGGTGAGATACATGCATTACATTTTACATAACCACGACATCATAATTAAGTTAACATTCTCTTATACCCCAATTATGAAAACATCATCACAACACTCCCAAGCCTATAATATAATATAAATATAATTTTTTATAGAGTAAAACTAATTCATCTATTCAAGGAAAAGGTATAAGAGATTACAATCGGATTAAATTACTAGTGTTTTGATAAATACCAAATACTTAAAAAAAAAATTTAAGAATAAAGTCTAACAAGATAATCAAGGAACAAATGTGTGACTAGGAACTAAAGTGATGGGAAACTAACATCTAAAACTAATCTACCATCTAAATATGACAATACTCCCACAGTCAATTACGACCGAAAAAAAAAAAAAGAATCTATAGTTTTTGCATCTATCTAGTTACAAATTAATTAATTAACCGTTTGTTGCATGCTTGTTTCGACAATAAATGATCTCCATAAGTGTATTTTTCCTAAACTTAAAGAACCAACATAGGAAGCTTTATTTTTATAATTTACTACATCAACACTATTATACACAGATCAGCATTGTAATGATCATCTGACATTTTTTTAACGTAGAGTAACTTAAAGGACCTAATTGATAAAAAAAAATTAAATAATCTATTTGAGAATTGGATAAAAGAACGATTAAAACTGAAATTTAGCCTTTCATAAACTATATATAATTAAAAACCTATAAAAATAAATTTATTATTATGTCATAAATTGTTTCGTAAAAAAAAATTATGTCATAAAATATCTTCGTAATCTTTTCCAAACAATTTTATAAGAGTTTAATTTGTATGTATGAATCTAATTATTTTACACAATCCGTAAATAATAATCAATCATATAAGGAACTTTATAAATATTTATAGCAAAAATAAAACGTTACTAATGATTAAACAATTATAATTCATCTATGGTATAAAAAATATATAAATGAAATTAATCTTATTCGTGCTTAATTATAATTTAAATAGACTTTGCTTTCCACAACAAGCATATAATTATCACAAGAAGTCACGCTCATAGGGGAGAGTCCTTGAGAATGAGAACCGAGGCATTTGGTGGCCACCCTTGATTGTTGGAGCCTTAAACCACCAATTTTGATTTATTGGCCCATTCCCATTGATCACCAAATGCACTCTCCCCTTTTAATTCAACCAGTTGATAAATCTATACTTGAATTGCCTTTAATTATTTGCATTCTCTTTAACTAAAAAAAAGTTAGTCAACTAAGAAGTCTACACTCCGTCGACGCGATTGAAAGCAAAATGAAGATTTATTAAATTAAAAAACTCAATTAAATCTCAAGTTAGTTGTTGGGTTAATAAATAAATGGATGTCGATAAATTTTTAAACTAAAAGTTGACCATTTAAACTTTTAAAACTAAGATATCATTAATTTAATAATATTTGAGCATTGTAATTGAAATATCTCAATCGATCTTTGGCTTGGATTGTGGTGTGGATGCGTCTCGGATTGCAACACTTTTGTATTGCACTTGCACATGCACTTTGTGATGAGGTAGAGATAACTTAGTTTGGCTTATAAGGCATTAAAACCAATAGTTCTAAACATTGCATGTTGTGTTGGGTAAGATGATGGATATTAGACACACAACAACTATCCACTGCTATGTCACAAGATAGGCTGTCCCACCAAATTGCAAATATTAAGGGCATGTTTGAAAAAAATTTATATTTTAATTTTTAAAAATTATTTTATAAATTTGATTTAGAAAACTGTTTTAAAGAATAGAATTAAGGGAAAAATTTGTTTGAAAGGCTTCTTTTAAAAACAGATTTTTGTTTTAAAAAAACGGAAAAATGAAAAGTAAAACACCATTTATCTGTTTTGCGTTTTTAGTTTTAAAAAGTATAATATTAAAAATAGTTTTACAGAACAATTTTTAAAAATAAATAATCAAAACAAATTTTTTAATTTTAAAATTTTAAAATACTAAAATAGAGTTTTTAAAATTTGAATCAAACAAGTCTTAAGTTTCTAAAAACTTTATTCATTTCAATCTTTTGTCAACTGTGGTACTTCCATACTTCCATATGAACCTAACAGTATTTGTCAATATTTATTCAGTTATATCTTTTACATCAGCTAGTTTGTTGTTAATTAACTAATATTCTAGTTAGTCTTAATTGATTGATTTAATTAATTAATCTAGATAGTTATTTTACATTAATATTTATCTAATTAATTATGTAAATCTATATATCCTTTATCAATATTATTTAATTTAAAATTTATAAATAAAATAAAATTTAAGATAAGGTTTCATTTTACTATTTATATGTTTTAAAATCTCATAAATATAAAATAAAATAAAATATTTAGAAGACTCCATTTAAAAATAAAATTAATATTTTTTAGATTTTGTTGTTGTTTAAAGTGACTCTATGTTCAAGTATGCATATGGAGGTAGACAACACATTAGAGGATCAGAACTTCAGAGGGGACAACATTGTCAGTCATATGGACAAGGACAATCTAATCTACTACTCCTATATTCAATATATTGTTGGTTGAAATTTATAAGAACTCTATTGAATTTGTTTATGATGAACATGGATGTGTTGAGAAGAACAAGTAATTAATTTTTAAAATTATAGAATAAAAATAGAAGATCTTTTCGAAAATAACCAAAGTATTTATCTCTGTGAAACTGAAAAGGGTGTGAGCAGAGGATAATATTGCACTGTACAATCAATGTATGCCAAGATTCTCTGCAATATGAATTAATTTAAGAAAAGGGTATATCCATAATGATGATTAATCCTAGCCCTTGATTCAAAGTTGTATCAATTGAGCCGGAGAAAGTCGAGTTTTCTTAAGCAAGCAGTTTGGTATCATCATATAATTGCCATGCCACCACTTTTCATGCCTTAGGAGGCATGCACCATATTTATGTCATTATGTCCCCTTCTCTTTATTTATTTTTCTTTTTGGGGTTCCTATGATTATTATGGAGCAAGCAACTTCCTTCTTTATTTTTACCCTTTTTCAAATTCCTAACTGCCATACTCGACTATATATATTAAGTATCACCTATCACAATAATAAAAATAAATAGTTGCATTTCACTTTATAAATCAATTTTGTGAAAATGAATTAAATTCAATATAAAAATTTAGAGAATACAGAGCATATTCAACCGTATCACCTACAATTTATATACAAAAAAATAGAAGTCTATAATAGTTTATCATAGTCATTATCTTGTAAAAAAATAAAAGACCAAGAAGTTATATTTAATTGTACTATTGTTAATAAAATGTTAAAACGAGGCCACAAAATCTTGAATGCAAGAAAAGGGTTGATGAGTGTCTTCATGCTGGGCTGGGCTAATCAATAAACCCAACATATCATAGACACTATAGAAACATACCCCTGTATGCAAGACTCTATCATTGGTCATGATGATTATGTACAATTGACAGGAATGTTAAACTACTGATTAATGTTTCACTTTGCTCAAACACAATCCCTTCAAACATAGTTATACTACTTCATCTTCTGATTAATTTTCACATGCACAATTAATTAAAAACCGAAATTTGATAAAATCATTGTTAAAAGATTAGAATATAATAGAATTTGGATATGATAAGAGAATATTGGATAACATTATAATATTATATCAACACTAAGATGTTATTATATTTAATATTTGATGTGTCCTAAATAAATGGTGGTTGAGGTAAGATTAGTTAATGAGATAAGATTGGAAGGAGAAAAAGAATCTCTATTCTATTTTGGTAGTTTCTATTGAGTTATCTTTAAAAGACAAAATTAACACCGATAAATAGCATTCAACAAGTCTTTCAAATAATCTTTTTTAATAATGC
The DNA here is from genome assembly GCF_000331145.2 of Cicer arietinum. Classification (NCBI taxonomy): domain Eukaryota; kingdom Viridiplantae; phylum Streptophyta; class Magnoliopsida; order Fabales; family Fabaceae; genus Cicer; species Cicer arietinum. The sequence goes on from NC_021160.2 coordinate 51,565,052, forward strand.
AAAATTTAAATTAAGAGAGACACATTTGCATACAAAGTTATAAAGAACCACTAACAATATCAATAATTTACAATAAATTTAAGTATAGTTGAACTTTCTAAATGGTAAATTTTCCCCCTTCATTTGGGCCTGTACTACATCCAAGACCAAAAAACAGAAAGAAATCATGGCTTATGCATCTTAAAATTTGGAAGCAATTGATTTCATCCTACTATATCACTGGCAATAGCACCCTATAATATATAGAATAACATGTCTTTAATAGTATTGGCTACATTTTGACACCATTTACATTTTTTGAGAAATATTTTGTCTCTTTAACCAAATACAATTTCCATTCCTTTCCTCTCTTTTACACAAGAATAATAGCACAAAATATTTCATGCTAAGGAAATAGAAATTAACAGCTGTGACAATACCATGGCTGGCATAACAATCATCATTGCCAACTGAGAAGAAATAATTTCTCTGCACTAACAAAGAACGAATCATATACACAAGTTGTTGAATGGAATCCCTTCGAAAGGTTGCATGTGAGTAAATCTATCCACGGCAAAGTTGGGAACAAAGTTGTTGCGCATCATAAGAGCTAGTATTTGACAGAGGAAAAATGTCACTTTTCCCATTGCTTATGCATGTGATGTTAAGTTCATTTCCATATTGTGTTGTCTGCAGATAATACATTGTATCAAAATCAAAACCAATTAAACGTTTGAATCCTGTATTTTCTTCATATCCAGTAACCTGATTAATTCCACAAGCTTATAGCTCTAGGAATTAAGAAATAGCATTGCTGGAAGATACAAAAGAAATGAGCACTCACCTCACAATAAATACTTGGTTCGTCACAACTCCATTTTGAGGTAGGAACACAACTTAAATAGTGACACCAAGAGCAACGTTCATTCAAGTTAACACCTTGAAGGAGCAAAACTAGACCACTAATCAATCTGTCAAAATTATACAACTTCAGATTTAGGGGCCAAGACATAGCAGCATCAAATAAGATATGTAGTACTTTACAAAGCAATGACATTCAATCTTAAAAGAAGTTAAAATAACCCTTCCCCAACAAATTTAATTAATCTCAAACCATGCAGTGTGTTTGCAAATCTTATGTAAATACCAACTCATTGATTATGTCTCAGAAAATAAAAGGTAATATACAAAAAGAAAGAAAGAGAACTTACCCTGCAGTGAGTATTATGAAGGACAAAACCCACAGCACATACTGATAAGGTTTGTGCTTATGTTTTACCGAAGGTGCAGCGATTCCAGAACGAGAATTTCTTTCGCTAACCCATTTAAACTGCGGACGAATCAGAAGTAGAAAACCAAGAAGAAAGCCAGAGCCAAACCCTCCAATATGAGCAAAATTGTCGACATGCGGAAGGATTCCAACGGCTAAATTGATTACAACAATGACTATAAGTGTCAACAATGCCGCCAACTGCAAAATGGAAAGAAGTAAAAATTCTGCAGCGTAAAGGCGTAACATATTATTTATCAGGAAACACTAATGAATTGAAACACATTTATTGGTTCATTCATTCACCTTATTGGCATAAATTGTCCAATTTATCAAAAGCTCTGAGAGCATCCCTCCTAGTAAACCAAACAATGCACCCGAAGCACCAACGGAGATACCCGATTTTATGAATAGAGCAGACAGCAAACTCCCTCCAAAACCAGATATCACATACAGAATTCCAATTCTAACTGTGAATAGACAAAGCAAAGAAGAAATTACAATCTGCAATTGAGAATGTAAAAAGACAAAAAAAGAAGCTTTTTTATTCATTTAATTGCAAAATAAACTCAGCTTAGTTGAGTTTCTGCTAAAACATTTATGTAACAAACAGTGATATACATATATACTTGGAACATTGTTGGTTCACTCACTAAAAATATAATGATATTTACTTGAACAATGCAAAGGATAATTACCAGAACCATACCAAATCCAAATTCTTGCTCAAGCCGAATTCCTATAAAAGTAAGACTCAACATGTTGGCAAGCACATGAACAGCCCCACCATGCAACCAAATACAAGAGAGAAGGCGCCAAACTTGGTGTCTATGAACCACTCTATCTACTTCTAGAGCACCCATCTTCTCTAATCTGAAAAAAGGGTGACAAATAGTTTTCAAGCAGCACATTAAAATCATCTCCAACAGATATATATTCGCAGACACCAGACACCACACTGACATGACAAGATAATAATTTGTAAAATGTAAGAAATTGAATGTGTGTTAGACACAAGACAAGTCTTTTGATCTGATGTGTCTCGATGGTAGCCAATAGAGATTTCATAGAGAATGTAATGTCAAAATAAAAACCAAGCAAGCATATATGACTTGATTAATCAATGTATCATTTTAAGAAATGAAAAAAAATAAAATAAAATAAAATAGTGTTTATTTATAAATGTAATTTGAGATGAATAGATAAAGGGGAAAAGAAACTCACGTTGAGGAAGAAGGACCAAAGAGGGGGTTTTCTTTGAGAGGCTGAAAGGAGAATCTTCCAAGGAAAGAAACAACACAAGAATCATATAGAGAATTCTTAGGACAATCATTGACATACATTGTGATGATGAAGATAAGAACGTTGGCAACAACAAAGATAGGAACAAGCCATGGGAACCACTGCTTAAAGAGCCTGAAATCACGATCACGAGTGAAGGGAGGATTCGCCGGAGGAGGAGGATTGGGCGGAGACCCACGTCCATGACGGACAGTGGAATCGTCACGGCGAGGATGAACCTTAACCTCGACGGTTCCGGTGCCGGTGCCACCGTATGGGTCCCTCCCTCCTCTCATGATATGATGACCCTTTTAACAAAAGATTTAAGCTTTCTAATACATTTTCGAAATTAATTATTAATGATGGAAAATGAATTCCATTCCGATAATATAGATAGATTTGGAAATGGTTTTCAATCAGATTTATTTTGTTGTTGTTATTACCAGCTAGAATCTAACAGCAAAGTTAGGAATTGGTTTTCTGTTTTCTGTTTTTCTTTTTCTTTGTTCTTTTGTTTTTGCATGTCTCGTGTTTACGTTTGTTGCCTATTGTTGTGTTGTAGGGTATCTTTCGTTGGGTTTTTTAGAGGAATTGTTTACCTTCCCAAGCCACTTAATTAACTTACCAATACATATATTCTAATTTTTATAATATGCTTCCTATAATATTTAATATTGTAAATATATAAGGAAATATATTATATTCGAAATAACATAAATAGTATTAATTAAAAAATGTATTGAAAATTAAAAAAATTATTTATTTCGAATATATTATTATGCAAATGAATCACGAGACATAGAAAATATATAACAATGTTATAAAAGAATCTACTAAAACACTTTTTTATTTGGTCAATTTGACTAATAAATAAAGGGGTCATTAAATTTTGCAGATGACTTTCGCTTACAATATTATTTTGTTTGTTGAGGCTAACACATTTCAAATGCAATTGATTCTTTTTCTATTTTGATTGTTTTTGTAGGTATTATGGTCAAAAGGTTAGTAGTAATGAAAGAATGAGAGTCTTTTCTTCAAAAAAACGTCACTTCATATTTCCTTATAGGTGTGTACTTTATTGTGAAATACTAATTTTGTAGGTGAAATTGCATGTATATCATAAATTATGTCTTAAGCTGGAATTTGTCCATGATTGGACCATTTCTAAAAAATGTCAAATCATATTAAAAAAATTAAAATAATAAAATACTTCGATCATCAACCCAGAAGTAAAATAAATAAGTGATAAGTATACACATTGTATGTGAATGACATTATACACTAACTTGTTTCGAAATTAATATACGGTCTAATACATTAACGTCAAATGATATAATAACAAGCGTTTGTAGTCCAACGGTTAGGATAATTGCCTTCCAAGCAATAGACCCGGGTTCGACTCCCGGCAAACGCAAGGTTTTTGTGAGTTTTCTATGAAATTTGCCTTTATTTTTTTGTCAGAAGAAGTTATGGGCCAAACCCAATCGAAAGGGGAACTTCCTTTTCTCATATATGTGGTCTTAATCTCTTCCCCATACTTGTTCTTTATATTTGTGTGGTTGGTATTGTAGCTCTTCTATATTTGTATCATTGCTTGTATTTCATCCTTATATTTATTTCTAACATTCACATATTTCTTATGAAGGTGTACAAGAAGTAAAATTGATATATAACACGTGCACTGATCTCGAGAAGGTGCATATATATATATATATGCACATGTGTGTGTTTACATTTGTACTATTTAAACATCAAAATAGAAACATCCTTATATATTTAAGGTATATTTCAAAATAAAATTAAAAGACTTTGATTTGAAAAACATTTCTCTCTAAGTTTAAAAATATCTATGAGCATACTTTGTGTCAAAAAAGATATCTCTTAGCATAGTTACAAAAATAAGAAGGAAGAGATAGACATGAAGAAAAAAAGTTTGGACAGAAGAAAAGACATATAACATGCGTGTGTCTTTGTTCGTTTGTAACAGAAAGTGAGGTGAACATGATGTCATCCAATTTGCTACAATTATCCAAAATCAGAAGAAGCAATCGCTCTGTTTCTAATTCATTCTCACTTCGAATCTCTGCCACCTGCGATGACCGCTCTCATGCTCCATCTTGTATATATGTTGGCCCTCTTCAAACCGCCACCAAAGAGACCCTTGAAGCTCTTTATTCTCAAGTAACCAACTTTTATCATACTTAATTAACTACCCTTTTTTATTTATGTATAATAATTTATATGTATTGGTGGTATGATGTTGTTACTTGTTATCTTGTTGAGGTGTTTCCTACTTTCCTCTTTTGGTTTATTCTTTTTATTTTCATCTATGTATTTGTTTATTATCTATATACAACTAACTATTGTCACTTTGTTGCTGACTCGTCAAAAATTCAAGTTAATATTTGAATTATCGAAATAATTTGGATTTTTGACCGAGCCAGATACCAAGGTAACACACCATCCTACACTTTCAGGGGCTAAAACGATTTTTTACAGATTATTTTAACATGCTTCTCTTTTGCTTTCTTTAATAGGCAAGGGATGCATATTACAGTGGTGAGCCTTTGATAGTTGATGACATGTTTGATAGAGTAGAGGTATCTTCCCCAATTCACCACATTTAATGTTTCTTAACTTCTTCTATATACGTTATTACTGCTCTTAAATTACTCATAATATTATGGAAACAGTTGAAGCTAAAGTGGTTTGGTTCTAAGTCAGTTGTGAAGTATCCCCGATGCAGTATCAGGAGGCAATCAACTTATTCTGATGCTCAGGTTATTTTCTTCGTAACTTTAGATTAACTTCTTCTTTGCTCTGCCTATTCATGAAAATTCACCAATTTCAGTTGCTCTTGCATTATGTTTTTATTGCATGATGTTCTAAATAATGTTAAGAATGCATATTGGAAATAATGATGTTTGATTTATTATTGAGAAAAATTCAAGTCCTACATTGATCAGAGATTATCTAATGATAGAAATCGTTCATCTTAAAATTGATTTTGAGGGGTTGAGTTAAGTTCAAGAACAAAATCTAATAGTTATATGCATGCTTTGTTATATGTCCTATTTCTGTTAAATCTAATGGTAAGGTTTTCATTCTCTTTTATCTAATGTTGGTTTCTTCACCTTAATATTGAATGATATGGATGTAGGGCAGGAAGATTTGTCTATGGTTTTTGCATTGGCAAGTACATGGACACTGATTTTTGCATTTGGCAGTTCAGCATGTGTTGGTCCAATGTTGTACACAGTCACCTTGGCTTATCAAAATGCATTTGATTTAGGATTATCGTATGGTACTAGCCAAGCATCAGAACTAAGACCTCTTTTCATGGTGAATACCGTTATCTTCATGGCACTTGGTTTTGTCATAGGATATCCAGTTGCTTCAGCTTCAGGTAAAAAAAATCCTTTTGCTGCTATTTTTCATCTTAAGTTATATAATTTTCAAATTTAAACTTCAAAGGGTAGCTCAGATTAAATGATAAACAATTCCCTTAATTCAAAAGATCAAATTCTTAACACGAGTTTTAAATTGCGGTCTATAACCAGAATTGTGGCTGCAATATAAAAGTTTTAGAGGTTTCTATAATGACATTACAACAACAATTGTGGCCGTATCGACCACATTTGTGTGCATTTTGTTGCAATATAAAGGTTTGCAACATAACCGATTTAATTGCAACCACAATTTAGAATCATGTTGGTAAATAAAAATAAAATAAAATAAAATCAACTGCTGCTTCTATATTTGTGTGTTATATTAAATACCCTTTTTCACAGTTAAAGTACTTGAAGGCTTGTGGAGGAATGGCTTGGCGGCATTGAAGGGTTCATGTCCAAATTGTGGAGAAGAGGTTAGTTAGCCATTGCATTAAATACATAAGACTTAGGTGCGAATGTCATTGCCCCTCAAACTTTGTTGTCTTTCATAGTCTCCCTAATTCTAATTTATTTGGCTGTTGAAATTATTATGAGTTTATAAAATCTTCTATTGAAAAG
>NC_021160.2:51571718-51597716 GCF_000331145.2 Cicer arietinum
GAAAGAGAGTGAACTCTACATAATCTATAAACAATTTATGACAATTAGCTATTTAGAGGAACTTACTGAAATAACTTGAGAACATCTTATAAATATATCATAAATTATTTTCATAAGCTCTTTCAAATACTTATACAAGTTCTTATGTTATGAGATAAGTTTAATAATCTCTTTCAAATACATTCTAAGTAGTTAACTTAGTGTCTTTGGCTATTGGTCTTGTTAATTGCAAGTCTACAAAATTAACTTCAGTCTATAGTTTCTTTTCCATCCTATTCATCAACCTGTATCCTTCTCTGTGTTGCTAGAGAAGCACATATTTAATGTTTAACTTCATTTCAAGTCCGTCCTAAGTGAGTTGGATTCCTTTTCTTCCAGGTATTTGCATTTGTAAGAACGGACAAGGCTAATAACTCACCCCATAGAGCACAGTGCCATGTGTGTGAATGCCTATTGGAATTTCGCACCGAAGTTGAGGTAATACGTATATATCATTTTGGATTCGTATTCCACATAGTAATTGCATGATGTAGTTATTGATCTTAGTTGGTTGATCTCAAATATGGTAAAGATGAGTATAGAGTTGAAACATACAGTGTAAAGCAAGAGCTGCAAGTATTTTCTTTTTCTCTTTAGCATGACACATGATGTTATCAATTGCAGCAATCAACTTCAAGATTCGGTAGACAATGGGTTTATGGACGTATTTATCTTGTTCGTAGATCCAGACGCCAAAGGGAGCTGTAAATTTTCTTCCCATCATCTGTGACTATGATTGTCAATATTAAAGAAAGGAATACAAGCAACTTCTGTTTAGTTCTTAATTATAGTCACAGAACCCAATTTGTACACTTCTAGCATGGAATGAGTTTATTGATTTATTTGATTCGATTGTGTTATTGATAACAATTGAAGTTTTCAGAGGATTATAGATATTGAAATGTAATCTTGGAGATGAAGGGTCAAATATAAACCAACATACATGAGCTTAATTGTTTGCCATAGATAAAATGAAAGACATTGGTCTCATAAAAATATATTGGATAACTGTAATACAGCTACGCTAGTTATCATTGTCAATTCCATTCGTTCATACTGATGAAATTTGAACCCCAAAGTTCTGTTTCATGCAATTTATAACAAGAAACAGTATGGTGACTGACCAAAAATAATATGTTGCTATCTCAGTGTTAAATATATGCAAGGAGTGTCATCTGAGTAAAACATTATTAATCTTGCACGGAAAGTGCATCGCTAGTTATGCCCTCATCAAGAAGAAACCTTTGATATGCAGGCCATGGACATAGTACAACACTAATCTGATTTCAAACTTTTTAATAATATAATTCAAATATCATCTTCACAGTTCAAGTATTTAATGGGCTTCGGTGGACAAAATATTGCAACAGACAGAGCATGAAGCAATTTTGATAACTGCAAAAAGTCCTTCAAATTTTCCTGCAAGCAAGCACCTTTATTAAGAAGTTCAACAAACAGAATTTTGATTGTCGTTAATCGTGTGACTCATAATTTGCCACAAATGTGTGGTGTCATAAGGAATGCTAACTAGAACAGCTAATTACCATCATGGAAAGCAGAGGAAAATCCGTTCACCTTCCACAAAATCAGAACGTTTTACATAGGAAAAAGTAAATACCCGCAGCAACTCACATTTTTCTCATTGTTTTCAAAACACTGTGGCCCAACATGAAATCAAATATAAACTTTTAAATGTCACAGATGTTTGGAGATATTTGCAACACTTCAAGTTCCCTCCCAATCAGAAGTGCGCTAAACTGAAGACTAGAATCCAGGAAAGCTGCACATATAAGAAAGCAAGATCAGATTGTGGAACGGTAATATCCAGCAATTTTTGTGTGGGCATAGAAATTTTCTACAGTTAATTGAATAATAATATAAACTACATTACCAGGAAAAGAGTTGTAGATGCAAAAAGACCTTCTTGGAGTAGGGCTCCATGGCCGCCAAATTCCTCTTCATCAATCTTCAATATTACTGAATAATAACCATATATGATTCCGGAGGAGATAACTAAAAAGCTGCATATCAACGGAGAAACTTTTTTACAGGAGTAAACACAAACTGAAGAAGTGCTATATCATACTGCATATGGTCTACAAGTGCAATGTTAATGTTAGAGACCAAACTCAGCTGAAGTTCCTAGTGGATTTGTCATGTTGTTCTCCAATAAAACAATATATACTATTTTTTAGCTTCCTCAAACTCGTTTGTGAAGATCTCATATTGGAGGTGTAACAAACAATACTAGTTATTCTTCGATTGGAGAATAAAATGATAGTACAAGCATCTATGGGATCTGTAGAGTTCTGTCCGAAATCTAGATCAAGCTTTTTTGGGGGTGGGGTGGGGAACACTACCAGGAAAGGTAAGGATTTAAAATATGAGCCAGAGAATTTTATGCATAGTAAAATCTAGCCAATTCAAAAGGAACAATTTATGCAAACATCTAAGAAGTAATTTCTAATACATAATGGTACAAAAAGGAACAATTTATGCAAAGATGTCACTTGATCCCTGTAGCTTAGTCTCATATATGAAATTTTTCAATAAGATTTTAGATGTTTCTGAAAAATGAAAAGAAAAAAAATATACATAATACTTATAATAGTCACATATTTAATGCTAAAAATAAAATTGAAGAATTGATATTAAAAAATGTGCTATTTTTTAAGAGGTCACTTCCATTATTTTTTTATTTCATGAGCTAGTGCTGAATAAAATTTAGAGGGGGTTTCCTAATTTCTGTATTTAGAGAAGCAAATTAATATTCATAAGAACCACCATTGCTACTAAATATATGCCAAACCTCAATTGCTATTAATGACTAAATATTTCTTTTCTGAATCAAGACCCTCTTATAGATTACAGATATATGATAATACTTTTCTAATTCTAGTGTAGAATCAATTAGTATTGGTAAAAACAACAATCTTCACACTGTCTCCTCTTCACTAGAATGTACTTCTAAGTGTCGTGAGATATGGTGATCATGATTTGTAAGAACTAAGAAACCTGGTGAAATCTTCTCCAGCATTGATATTTCAGATTTATGCATTGTATTAGTAACAATACAAATCAAGTTGTTAATACATGAAATATGATATCACATCATCAATGAATATGAGAATTCCAGAAAGAATAAAGCATCAGGTAAGGCAATGTCATATGGGATATAGAGATAGACAACTTTAAGATGAACATTAAGAATCAGTAAGACAAACTTACAGAATAAACCAAATTCCCCCAACCAATGGAAACGAACCCCAAAGTAATCCACATGCAAGGCCCATTGCTTGTCGAATCCAATGCAATACATCTCCAAGTTGATCCTATTTGGGGTTGGGGAGGTCACAGACAAATATAGAGAAGCTGGTTAGGATAATTAGATCAACTCAATACAATAGGATCCTCTGGAATGAGGAGTGCAGAATTATCACAAAGCAGTTAATTAACCTTGTAAAGCGCCCTCCTCATTTTAGAGAAACTACATCCATAACAATCACATACTACATACAACATAGCACAACAATTACTAGTATTAATTCTTGCATTATATGGATCTTATCTTAATCCAACAATAATAATGACTCTAGTAACATTATCTTAATCCAACCATATTAATTAATCTAGTAACATATTGGAAACATGTCCTGTACTATTCTGTTTTCCTTTTTATATTGTTCCAACTGTGTTTAGGAGTTTAGCAGGGGAGAGGAGAGGAGGGTTTTGACAAAAAGGAAGGATGAAGTGGAAAAGAATGGAGGGTTTAAGAAGAGGAGGGCTTTGGGGGTTTATTTTTCTTCATAATACAAAATCCCCTAATTTGGGAGAACTGAAAAATTGCATTGAGGAGGATTTTGGAGGGCTTTGAAAAATTTATTAATCATATGCATTCATTTATCATTCTTTACAAAAAAAAAAATCTTTATTTTTTTCCTCTTCTCCCCTCCAAACTCCCAAATAGAGCCTAGAGAGAACAAAATAAAAGGCAATAATCAAATTCATTGACACTTGTGTCTATAGATAATCAATTGAGAGTTAATACTCGAATTGCTTCTCCAAATAAACAGGTAAGAGGTCATCCATAGATTTTAAACATCAAATTAGTGTTCAATTTCAATTGCAGCTTAACGGAAACTTTAACCACAATTTAAAAGCGATTCCATGCTGACATAGCATCCTATTATATTTGTAGAACCCAGTTGAGTAAGAATTTAATCCAATTTGATGAAAACAACTAAAATAAATCGAAAAATATAAAAACAAAAAAAAAAGATTGAAGAGAGAGGAGTTAAAGAGAAACCTTGTCCCAGGAAGCTTCGGGATCGAGCAATTTGGCGAATTTGAAAGGAGAAAGGTGACCGTTCTGGTGCTGCTGCGGTTGAGGAATCAGTTTAACAGATTTACCTTCTTTCATTGTGAGATTTGGTGAGAATAATCAATTAAAATAAATTAAATTAAATTAAATAAATAATATTGGGAAACGAAGTGATAATAATTGGTGTAAAGTAGGGATTTTAGAATCGAATGGTGAGAAATTGGGTTGTGAGAAACGGCGTGAGTGGAGAGTGGTGAGATAGCGACTTAGGGTTTGGTTGAATGGGGAAAAACAGAGAAACGAATCGAATCGAATCGAATCAAAGTTAAAGAGAGAGTCACTGAGGAGACGACTGGCTAATTAAAAATTGCACGTTCGAGTTTCGTATTCCATCTCTCATCATCAACTAGATGCAAATTAAAATACTAAACACGAATTTATTACTTTCAATTTTGAATTTACTTCATATGATGCATCCATTTTTTAACAATAAATGCATATAATAATTGGAAAAATATTTTAAAAAATTATAATAATTTTTTTTATACTTATAATTAAGGATAAAAATAGTAAATTTGAAAACTCAACTTTAAGGCATTCTCCTTGACTGAAGCCTAACGCCATCAACATCATCCATATAATTTGTGATTTAAATTATATTTTATACCTACTTAATTAAATCAATTAAATTTATATATACAACTAAAGACTAAACTTAAAAATTTAAGGTTGTCTTACTTTGAAGTAAAAACAAACTTTTGACTTACTTTTGAGTGAAAAAGAAAATTGTATAACTATATATAGAGAGAGAATGAGAGAGATACAATTGGAATATATCAGTATCATTTTTTGTTGTTGAAAACTTTGCAAAAGCATTATGGAATTTTCATTGAAGATGATTTTGAGGTTAGTAACATTGCTCCTTATATATATATATATATATATTTTGTTAACAAAGTAGATAATTAAAGATAAAAAAAAAAATAGAAGATGCATTGATAGTAAAATAATTTCACCAAAATTGATAAACATTTTGTATTTCGGCAAATCAGTTAGATAATTTGTTTTGGACCGAATTCATGTTATTGGAGTTCAAACTTAACATAAAAATCAGTGGCGTTGGATTGGTCCAACTAAATCAATTGACATCATAGAACCTTCTCGAAATTAAAGTATACTACCTCTAAAGACAACATTTGAATCAACAGTCGACAATAACTCACTTGGACTTTCAATCATGACTACTTGATGGATAAATAGGAAATTCGTAAATACAATAACTCAATTACACATTGACTCTGAACCACTTGATGATCATAACGGAAACCTTATAAAAATTATAGAATGAATTACTATATAATAAGGATCTTTTAGGTCATAAAGGTATACAATTCTAACATAAAATATATCTCATTCTCTGATAAAATTTTATTTGATCGTTAAAGAGTGTAAGATATTGAAGTAGTAATGTCAATCACAAGAAATGGGAGTTTGAATTGTGATTTCACCTTTTTAAAATTTCATGTTAAAACTTAAAGAATTTAACTCAAAATTAATCTTAGTTATGAAAATAGAAAACAGATAATTCTTGGTTAGTGAAAAATACACAATTTAATTTATTTATTTAATTTGATAATCAAAAGAGTATAAATAAATAGAGATAAGGGAAGATATATCACAAAGAGATATATTTTGGTTCACCAAATTCGGGTTACGTCCATTCCTCACAACCGTGAGATTTTTCACTAAGTGTTCAAAACAAAAAAACGTTCTTGGTTTTTACACCACCAGTCCAGATCAACCTTGATTTGTTACAATCTTCAATTTTCAACCTAGAATTTTTTTTTACAATCACCTTTCAGCCTTGAAATGATTTTTACAAACACACTCAATCTAACATAAAAAATAAACTTGAGTTACAAATGATGTGTATGATAAAAGTGTTTGAGATCTTGAAACTTCTCAACAGTTGTTTGAGATAAATGAGAAACAAACTTAGTAAATAATGATCCAAAGATATAGTGAAGAGTTGGAGTTTGCTTCAAGAGTTTTTTTGACTTGTTACTTGAACAAGTGTTGGTAGATTTGTAAATTGAACTTTTGCCTTCATCTTCTAATTGATCTTCAGTTTATAAATGTTAAAAGACTTTGAATATTCAGTTTAAAATGAATATATCCATTGGACACACTTCTCAAATGTCACATATATTTTAAAGCAATTAAACATGTGTTTATTCGTTGTCTAGAACATTCTTGACAAAACGAGAACGTTATTGCTTTTGGTTCTTATGGAAAACGTGGATAAATGAGTGAATGAGTTGTCACATGTCAATTGACACTGTTTTGAGTCAGGTTTATGCAGATTATTGTAAGTATAATGTACTTGTGTCATTGCTTACAACTCATCAATTTGGAGATCAATCTTGATGTTATTTTCCTCATTTTGTCATTGATCTCATGTTCTTGGCTTCACCAATGATTTGATCAGTCTTGATACTCTTTAATATGTGGTTTAGACTGTGAAAAATTATCTGTTTTAATTATGTCTTTAAAAGAGAATTAAAACCAGAATGTTCTTTTGTAAAAACAAGAACATTCTTCGTTTCTGTTTTGTATGAGTGCTAAATTTTGACAGTTGTTGTGTGTCAGTCCTTTGTCTCAGAAACATGATGTATTTTCTGCAAAAAGGAGCAACAACAGTGTCCTTGTTGACATTGTTGTATTTGCTCATAGCTCATCAATTTGAAGATTAATCTTGATGTTTTGTGTTTACCTTTGCTGATCCTCTTTGGTCGAATCTATCAAAAATAATCTTGTGTAGATTATTAAATTCCTCTATGATGAATGTCGATGTTTTGTAGTGTAGATAGATGTACTTTTATGGCTCAGATCGATTTTAAATTACAACTGATTTTGCTCTTTCTAAACCAGAACGTTATTGGATTAAAACTGTGAAAACGAAGAACGTTCTCCGTTTCTGTTTTGAGTGATTGCTGGATTTTGACAATTCTGACATATGTTGTGTGCCAAGTTTTTTTTTTTTTTTCAGTATGTGTGTCAGTGATGCAGTGACTTTATCATTTCTGTCCAGTTTGTACTTGCTTACTTTAGCCATCAACTTTGGGGATTAGTCTTGTTTTTTATTCTTGATGCATTGCTTTGCTTTTTGTTGATCTTATGGAAAGAATCTGTCCAAAATGATCTTGAGTATATAATTATGTTCCTTGGTGGTTTGCAATGTAGATTGATGTATTTTTGTAGCTCAAATCGATCTTGAATTAAAGAAGACTTTGTTCTTTGTTAATCAGAATGTTCTTGGATTAATGCTATCAAAATCAGAACATTTTTCTTTTTTCAGAATGTTGTCAAGAATGATCTTTGTTTTTTCTATTTAATAAACAAAACATTCTTCGTTTTTCAAATTTGATTTTGCTTTTAATTTATATAGCATAGATTGATCATTGATTGTTGTATGAATGTATTTGATCATCTTCTTCATGAAGATACTATCTTAAAGATGTAATAATCATTCTCTTGAATGATTGATATATGATACATTCATTTTGAGATTATTTCATTATTGAATGTATACTTATGCACTTTGATGAAGTGGATGACTTCTTGCTTGTTCACTTATGCAATTTATGTTCCTTAAACAAAACTCAAGTGCAATTATTAGTAGATCATCATTCATAAAACTTAATCATTTATTTCATAAAGTTTGTTGTCATTAAAACATACATAAAAAAAGTTGTCATTAGATAATAATTTATTTCATTATTGAGTGGATACTTTTGCACTTTAATGAAGTGAATGACTCCTTGATTATTCACTTATGCAATTCATGTTCCTTAAACAAAACTCAAGTGCAATAATTAGTAGACCATCATTCATAAAACTTAATCATTTATTTCATAAAGTTTATTGTCATTGCATAATGATTGAATGTTGTAAGACCCATAATTTTGAAGTACCATTTATGTATTTTTGGTGTATTTTGGATTTTGGCTCGGAGGCTTTTAAGCCAAGGTTAATAATATTTTGGAGTTTTATAATCGAAAAGATATTTCGATGCCAACTAGAATTTCTCGTCGATAAATAAATTGAATTTAACTGCGGAAAATCCTTTACGGAGAATTTAAGGCGTTTCGGGTGAAACGGTAATTTAATAAATATCTAGATTTTGAGATATTTGTTAAGTTATATTTATTATATTTATATATGTTTGTTTGGAGGGAAAAAGAAAGGAAAACTAGAAGGAAGGAAAAGGAAAAGAAAATAGTATATAAAGGGAGGAAGGAAAAAGGAAGAAAGGAAAAACAAAGGAAAGAAAAAGAAAGGAAGGAAAATCTAAAATTTTCCATCTTCTTCCTCTCTGTTAACCGTGGAACCAAAATCCCTCCTCCTCCCATTTTTCATTTTCGTTGCTTCCTTTTCTTCAAAGCTAGTGACCCAAGGTTGGGTGAGAGTTAGATCAAGGTTTTCGCAACTCCACCCTTCCTCTTTGATTCGAAAACGAAGAAAAACGGTTTTGAGATCCAAACACAAACCCCTCCGTTTCTTCTAGATCCAAACCTCATTTCTCGAAGAGATAGAAGGGAAAATTGCTCACCACCACGCTACGGTGCTAGGGAACTAATTCGGAAGCGGCGTTGCGAGCGAAGATTTTACCGGAATTACTCGCGGTACCAGAAACGCACGATAAAGCTAACGTTGAGGTAAGGGCTCCTTCCAAACTTCTAGCTTGCATTAGGGACTTATCTGTAGTTGTGTGGGAAGGAATTTGTTAGGGTTAAATGTATCGATTTGGGGAAAAACGAAACTAGTGCGTTATGGGTAAAAACCTTAGAGTTAGGTTTTGTTTATAGTGATGAATGTTTCGTGGTAAATGAATTTGAAGTCATGGTGTAAGATTTTGGGTAAATGAAACTTGCGTGTTTTGAGTAGTGGATTGTGTTGATTTGTGTTCGTCGTTTTTGACATGCTCTTAATTGATATTGATGAAATTTGATATGTGTATGGTTGGATTTGTGAATAAATGAATTGATATGTTTTGATGTGAGAATTTGTTGAGTTTGTGTTGTGTGAAATTTGAAAACCATTAAGTTAAATGAGTATTAAGAATGGGGAATCTCTTAATGTCTCGGTTACTTAATATTTTGTTTTGAAAATCGTTTAAGTTAACTGGGCGTTAAGAATGGGGAATCTCTTAATGTCTCGGTTACTTAATATTTTGTTTTGAAAATCGTTTAAGTTAACTGGGCGTTAAGAATGGGGAATCTCTTAATGTCTCGGTTACTTAATATTTTGTTTTGAAAATCGTTTAAGTTAACTGGGCGTTAAGAATGGGGAATCTCTTAATGTCTCGGTTACTTAATATTTTGTTTTGAAAATCGTTTAAGTTAACTGGGCGTTGAGAATGGGGAATCTCTTAATGTCTCGGTTACTTAATATTTTGTTTTAAGAAAAATCGTTTAAGTTAACTGGGCGTTGAGAATGGGGAATCTCTTAATGTCTCGGTTACTTAATATTTTGTTTTGAAAATCGTTTAAGTTAACTGGGCGTTGAGAATGGGGAATCTCTTAATGTCTCGTTTACTTAATGTGCGTTTGTTTGTGAAAAATCGTTTAAGTTAACTGGGCGTTAAGAATGGGGAATCTCTTAATGTCTCGTTTACTTAATGTGCGTTTGTTTGTGAAAAATCGTTTAAGTTAACTGGGCGTTAAGAATGGGGAATCTCTTAATGTCTCGGTTACTTATTATTTTGTTTGGAAAATTGTTTAAGTTAACTGGGCGTTAAGAATGGGGAATCTCTTAATGTCTCGGTTACTTAACATTTTGTTTTGAAAACCGTTTAAGTTAACTGGACGTTAAGGAGGGGGAATCTCTTAATGTCTCGGTTACTTAACATTTTGTTTTAAAGAAAAATCGTTTAAGTTAAATTGGGCGTTAAGAATGTGGAATCTCTTAATGTCTCGGTTACTTAACATTTTGTTTTGAAAACCGTTTAAGTTAACTGGACGTTAAGAATGGGGAATCTCTTAATGTCTCGGTTACTTAATATTTTGTTTTAAAGAAAAATCGTTTAAGTTAACTGGACGTTAAGAATGGGGAATCTCTTAATGTCTCGGTTACTTAATATTTTGTTTTAAAGAAAAATCGTTTAAGTTAACTGGACGTTAAGAATGGGGAATCTCTTAATGTCTCGGTTACTTAATATTTTGTTTTAAAGAAAAATCGTTTAAGTTAACTGGACGTTAAGAATGGGGAATCTCTTAATGTCTCGGTTACTTAATATTTTGTTTTAAAGAAAAATCGTTTAAGTTAACTGGACGTTAAGAATGGGGAATCTCTTAATGTCTCGGTTACTTAACATTTTGTTTTAAAAACCGTTTAAGTTAATTGGACGTTAAGGAGGGGGAATCTCTTAATGTCTCGGTCACTTAACATTTTGTTTTAAAGAAAAATCGTTTAAGTTAAACTGGGCGTTAAGAATGGGGAATCTCTTAATGTCTCGGTTACTTAATATTTTGTTTTGAAAACCGTTTAAGTTAACTGGGCGTTAAGAATGGGAAATCTCTTAATGTCTCGGCTACTTAATATTTTGTTTTAAAGAAAAATCGTTTAAGTTAAACTGGGCGTTAAGAATGGGGAATCTCTTAATGTCTCGGTTACTTAACATTTTGTTTTGAAAACCGTTTAAGTTAACTGGGCGTTAAGAATGGGGAATCTCTTAATGTCTCGGTTACTTATTATTTTGTTTGGAAAATTGTTTGAGTTAACTGGGCGTTGAGAATGGGGAATCTCTTAATGTCTCGGTTACTTAACATTTTGTTTTGAAAACCGTTTAAGTTAACTGGACGTTAAGGAGGGGGAATCTCTTAATGTCTCGGTTACTTATTATTTTGTTTGGAAAATTGTTTAAGTTAACTGGGCGTTAAGAATGGGGAATCTCTTAATGTCTCGGTTACTTATTATTTTGTTTGGAAAATTGTTTAAGTTAACTGGGCGTTAAGAATGGGGAATCTCTTAATGTCTCGGTTACTTATTATTTTGTTTGGAAAATTGTTTAAGTTAACTGGGCGTTGAGAATGGGGAATCTCTTAATGTCTCGGTTACTTATTATTTTGTTTGGAAAATTGTTTAAGTTAACTGGGCGTTAAGAATGGGGAATCTCTTAATGTCTCGGTTACTTAATGTTCGTTTTTTTGAAAATCGTTTCAGTAAATGAGTATTAAGAATGGGGAATCTCTTAATGACTTATTTACTGAATGTTTTGTCTTGAAAATCGTTAAGTTAAATGAGAATTAAGAATGGGGAATCTCTTAATGACTTATTTACTGAATGTTTTGTCTTGAAAATCGTTAAGTTAAATGAGAATTAAGAATGGGGAATCTCTTAATGTCTCGGTTACTTAATGTTCGTTTTTGAAAATCGTTTCAGTAAATGAGTATTAAGAATGGGGAATCTCTTAATGACTTATTTACTGAATGTTTTGTCTTGAAAATCGTTAAGTTAAATGAGAATTAAGAATGGGGAATCTTTTAATGACTTATTTACTGAATGTTTTGTCTTGAAAATCGTTAAGTTAAATGAGAATTAAGAATGGGGAATCTCTTAATGTCTCATTTATTTATGTGTGTTTCTTGAAAACCGTTTAAGTTAACTGGACGTTAAGGAGGGGGAATCTCTTAATGTCTCGGTTACTTAACATTTTGTTTTGAAAACCGTTTAAGTTAACTGGACGTTAAGGAGGGGGAATCTCTTAATGTCTCGGTTACTTAACATTTTGTTTTGAAAACCGTTTAAGTTAACTGGACGTTAAGGAGGGGGAATCTCTTAATGTCTCGGTTACTTAACATTTTGTTTTGAAAACCGTTTAAGTTAACTGGACGTTAAGGAGAGGGAATCTCTTAATGTCTCGGTTACTTAACATTTTGTTTTGAAAACCGTTTAAGTTAACTGGACGTTAAGGAGAGGGAATCTCTTAATGTCTCGGTTACTTAACATTTTGTTTTGAAAACCGTTTAAGTTAACTGGACGTTAAGGAGAGGGAATCTCTTAATGTCTCGGTTACTTATTATTTTGTTTGGAAAATTGTTTAAGTTAACTGGGCGTTAAGAATGGGGAATCTCTTAATGTCTCGGTTACTTAACATTTTGTTTTGAAAACCGTTTAAGCTAATTGGGCGTTAAGAATGGGGAATCTCTTAATGTCTCGGTTACTTAACATTTTGTTTTGAAAACCGTTTAAGTTAACTGGACGTTAAGGAGGGGGAATCTCTTAATGTCTCGGTTACTTAACATTTTGTTTTGAAAACCGTTTAAGCTAATTGGGCGTTAAGAATGGGGAATCTCTTAATGTCTCGGTTACTTAACATTTTGTTTTGAAAACCGTTTAAGCTAATTGGGCGTTAAGAATGGGGAATCTCTTAATGTCTCGGTTACTTAACATTTTGTTTTGAAAACCGTTTAAGCTAATTGGGCGTTAAGAATGGGGAATCTCTTAATGTCTCGGTTACTTAACATTTTGTTTTGAAAACCGTTTAAGCTAACTGGGCGTTAAGAATGGGGAATCTCTTAATGTCTCGGTTACTTAACATTTTGTTTTGAAAACCGTTTAAGTTAACTGGACGTTAAGGAGGGGGAATCTCTTAATGTCTCGGTTACTTAATATTTTGTTTTGAAAACCGTTTAAGTTAACTGGACGTTAAGGAGGGGGAATCTCTTAATGTCTCGGTTACTTAATATTTTGTTTTGAAAACCGTTTAAGTTAACTGGACGTTAAGGAGGGGGAATCTCTTAATGTCTCGGTTACTTAATATTTTGTTTTGAAAACCGTTTAAGTTAACTGGACGTTAAGGAGGGGGAATCTCTTAATGTCTCGGTTACTTAATATTTTGTTTTGAAAACCGTTTAAGTTAACTGGACGTTAAGGAGGGGGAATCTCTTAATGTCTCGGTTACTTAATATTTTGTTTTGAAAACCGTTTAAGTTAACTGGACGTTAAGGAGGGGGAATCTCTTAATGTCTCGGTTACTTAACATTTTGTTTTGAAAACCGTTTAAGTAAACTGGGCGTTAAGAATGGGGAATCTCTTAATGTCTCGGTTACTTAACATTTTGTTTTGAAAACCGTTTAAGTAAACTGGGCGTTAAGAATGGGGAATCTCTTAATGTCTCGGTTACTTAACATTTTGTTTTGAAAACCGTTTAAGTTAACTGGACGTTAAGGAGGGGGAATCTCTTAATGTCTCGGTTACTTAACATTTTGTTTTGAAAACCGTTTAAGTTAACTGGACGTTAAGGAGGGGGAATCTCTTAATGTCTCGGTTACTTAACATTTTGTTTTGAAAACCGTTTAAGTTAACTGGACGTTAAGGAGGGGGAATCTCTTAATGTCTCGGTTACTTAACATTTTGTTTTGAAAACCGTTTAAGTTAACTGGACGTTAAGGAGAGGGAATCTCTTAATGTCTCGGTTACTTAATATTTTGTTTTGAAAACCGTTTAAGTTAACTGGACGTTAAGGAGGGGGAATCTCTTAATGTCTCGGTTACTTAATATTTTGTTTTGAAAACCGTTTAAGTTAACTGGACGTTAAGGAGGGGGAATCTCTTAATGTCTCGGTTACTTAATATTTTGTTTTGAAAACCGTTTAAGTTAACTGGACGTTAAGGAGGGGGAATCTCTTAATGTCTCGGTTACTTAATATTTTGTTTTGAAAACCGTTTAAGTTAACTGGACGTTAAGGAGGGGGAATCTCTTAATGTCTCGGTTACTTAATATTTTGTTTTGAAAACCGTTTAAGTTAACTGGACGTTAAGGAGGGGGAATCTCTTAATGTCTCGGTTACTTAACATTTTGTTTTGAAAACCGTTTAAGTTAACTGGACGTTAAGGAGGGGGAATCTCTTAATGTCTCGGTTACTTAACATTTTGTTTTGAAAACCGTTTAAGCTAACTGGGCGTTAAGAATGGGGAATCTCTTAATGTCTCGGTTACTTAACATTTTGTTTTGAAAACCGTTTAAGCTAATTGGGCGTTAAGAATGGGGAATCTCTTAATGTCTCGGTTACTTAATATTTTGTTTTGAAAACCGTTTAAGTTAACTGGACGTTAAGGAGGGGGAATCTCTTAATGTCTCGGTTACTTAATATTTTGTTTTGAAAACCGTTTAAGTTAACTGGACGTTAAGGAGGGGGAATCTCTTAATGTCTCGGTTACTTAATATTTTGTTTTGAAAACCGTTTAAGTTAACTGGACGTTAAGGAGGGGGAATCTCTTAATGTCTCGGTTACTTAATATTTTGTTTTGAAAACCGTTTAAGTTAACTGGACGTTAAGGAGGGGGAATCTCTTAATGTCTCGGTTACTTAATATTTTGTTTTGAAAACCGTTTAAGTTAACTGGACGTTAAGGAGGGGGAATCTCTTAATGTCTCGGTTACTTAATATTTTGTTTTGAAAACCGTTTAAGTAAACTGGGCGTTAAGAATGGGGAATCTCTTAATGTCTCGGTTACTTAATATTTTGTTTTGAAAACCGTTTAAGTAAACTGGGCGTTAAGAATGGGGAATCTCTTAATGTCTCGGTTACTTAATATTTTGTTTTGAAAACCGTTTAAGTAAACTGGGCGTTAAGAATGGGGAATCTCTTAATGTCTCGGTTACTTAACATTTTGTTTTGAAAACCGTTTAAGTAAACTGGGCGTTAAGAATGGGGAATCTCTTAATGTCTCGGTTACTTAACATTTTGTTTTGAAAACCGTTTAAGTAAACTGGGCGTTAAGAATGGGGAATCTCTTAATGTCTCGGTTACTTAACATTTTGTTTTGAAAACCGTTTAAGTTAACTGGACGTTAAGGAGGGGGAATCTCTTAATGTCTCGGTTACTTAATATTTTGTTTTGAAAACCGTTTAAGTTAACTGGACGTTAAGGAGGGGGAATCTCTTAATGTCTCGGTTACTTAATATTTTGTTTTGAAAACCGTTTAAGTTAACTGGACGTTAAGGAGGGGGAATCTCTTAATGTCTCGGTTACTTAATATTTTGTTTTGAAAACCGTTTAAGTTAACTGGACGTTAAGGAGGGGGAATCTCTTAATGTCTCGGTTACTTAATGTTCGTTTTTGAAAATCGTTTCAGTAAATGAGTATTAAGAATGGGGAATCTCTTAATGACTTATTTACTGAATGTTTTGTCTTGAAAATCGTTAAGTTAAATGAGAATTAAGAATGGGGAATCTCTTAATGACTTATTTACTGAATGTTTTGTCTTGAAAATCGTTAAGTTAAATGAGAATTAAGAATGGGGAATCTCTTAATGACTTATTTACTGAATGTTTTGTCTTGAAAATCGTTAAGTTAAATGAGAATTAAGAATGGGGAATCTCTTAATGACTTATTTACTGAATGTTTTGTCTTGAAAATCGTTAAGTTAAATGAGAATTAAGAATGGGGAATCTCTTAATGACTTATTTACTGAATGTTTTGTCTTGAAAATCGTTAAGTTAAATGAGAATTAAGAATGGGGAATCTCTTAATGACTTATTTACTGAATGTTTTGTCTTGAAAATCGTTAAGTTAAATGAGAATTAAGAATGGGGAATCTCTTAATGACTTA
The DNA here is from genome assembly GCF_000331145.2 of Cicer arietinum. NCBI lineage: Eukaryota > Viridiplantae > Streptophyta > Magnoliopsida > Fabales > Fabaceae > Cicer > Cicer arietinum. Next base: position 51,587,696 of record NC_021160.2, read on the forward strand.
TTTACTGAATGTTTTGTCTTGAAAATCGTTAAGTTAAATGAGAATTAAGAATGGGGAATCTCTTAATGACTTATTTACTGAATGTTTTGTCTTGAAAATCGTTAAGTTAAATGAGAATTAAGAATGGGGAATCTCTTAATGACTTATTTACTGAATGTTTTGTCTTGAAAATCGTTAAGTTAAATGAGAATTAAGAATGGGGAATCTCTTAATGACTTATTTACTGAATGTTTTGTCTTGAAAATCGTTAAGTTAAATGAGAATTAAGAATGGGGAATCTCTTAATGACTTATTTACTGAATGTTTTGTCTTGAAAATCGTTAAGTTAAATGAGAATTAAGAATGGGGAATCTCTTAATGACTTATTTACTGAATGTTTTGTCTTGAAAATCGTTAAGTTAAATGAGAATTAAGAATGGGGAATCTCTTAATGACTTATTTACTGAATGTTTTGTCTTGAAAATCGTTAAGTTAAATGAGAATTAAGAATGGGGAATCTCTTAATGACTTATTTACTGAATGTTTTGTCTTGAAAATCGTTAAGTTAAATGAGAATTAAGAATGGGGAATCTCTTAATGACTTATTTACTGAATGTTTTGTCTTGAAAATCGTTAAGTTAAATGAGAATTAAGAATGGGGAATCTCTTAATGACTTATTTACTGAATGTTTTGTCTTGAAAATCGTTAAGTTAAATGAGAATTAAGAATGGGGAATCTCTTAATGACTTATTTACTGAATGTTTTGTCTTGAAAATCGTTAAGTTAAATGAGAATTAAGAATGGGGAATCTCTTAATGACTTATTTACTGAATGTTTTGTCTTGAAAATCGTTAAGTTAAATGAGAATTAAGAATGGGGAATCTCTTAATGACTTATTTACTGAATGTTTTGTCTTGAAAATCGTTAAGTTAAATGAGAATTAAGAATGGGGAATCTCTTAATGACTTATTTACTGAATGTTTTGTCTTGAAAATCGTTAAGTTAAATGAGAATTAAGAATGGGGAATCTCTTAATGACTTATTTACTGAATGTTTTGTCTTGAAAATCGTTAAGTTAAATGAGAATTAAGAATGGGGAATCTCTTAATGACTTATTTACTGAATGTTTTGTCTTGAAAATCGTTAAGTTAAATGAGAATTAAGAATGGGGAATCTCTTAATGACTTATTTACTGAATGTTTTGTCTTGAAAATCGTTAAGTTAAATGAGAATTAAGAATGGGGAATCTCTTAATGACTTATTTACTGAATGTTTTGTCTTGAAAATCGTTAAGTTAAATGAGAATTAAGAATGGGGAATCTCTTAATGACTTATTTACTGAATGTTTTGTCTTGAAAATCGTTAAGTTAAATGAGAATTAAGAATGGGGAATCTCTTAATGACTTATTTACTGAATGTTTTGTCTTGAAAATCGTTAAGTTAAATGAGAATTAAGAATGGGGAATCTCTTAATGACTTATTTACTGAATGTTTTGTCTTGAAAATCGTTAAGTTAAATGAGAATTAAGAATGGGGAATCTCTTAATGACTTATTTACTGAATGTTTTGTCTTGAAAATCGTTAAGTTAAATGAGAATTAAGAATGGGGAATCTCTTAATGACTTATTTACTGAATGTTTTGTCTTGAAAATCGTTAAGTTAAATGAGAATTAAGAATGGGGAATCTCTTAATGACTTATTTACTGAATGTTTTGTCTTGAAAATCGTTAAGTTAAATGAGAATTAAGAATGGGGAATCTCTTAATGACTTATTTACTGAATGTTTTGTCTTGAAAATCGTTAAGTTAAATGAGAATTAAGAATGGGGAATCTCTTAATGACTTATTTACTGAATGTTTTGTCTTGAAAATCGTTAAGTTAAATGAGAATTAAGAATGGGGAATCTCTTAATGACTTATTTACTGAATGTTTTGTCTTGAAAATCGTTAAGTTAAATGAGAATTAAGAATGGGGAATCTCTTAATGACTTATTTACTGAATGTTTTGTCTTGAAAATCGTTAAGTTAAATGAGAATTAAGAATGGGGAATCTCTTAATGACTTATTTACTGAATGTTTTGTCTTGAAAATCGTTAAGTTAAATGAGAATTAAGAATGGGGAATCTCTTAATGACTTATTTACTGAATGTTTTGTCTTGAAAATCGTTAAGTTAAATGAGAATTAAGAATGGGGAATCTCTTAATGACTTATTTACTGAATGTTTTGTCTTGAAAATCGTTAAGTTAAATGAGAATTAAGAATGGGGAATCTCTTAATGACTTATTTACTGAATGTTTTGTCTTGAAAATCGTTAAGTTAAATGAGAATTAAGAATGGGGAATCTCTTAATGACTTATTTACTGAATGTTTTGTCTTGAAAATCGTTAAGTTAAATGAGAATTAAGAATGGGGAATCTCTTAATGACTTATTTACTGAATGTTTTGTCTTGAAAATCGTTAAGTTAAATGAGAATTAAGAATGGGGAATCTCTTAATGACTTATTTACTGAATGTTTTGTCTTGAAAATCGTTAAGTTAAATGAGAATTAAGAATGGGGAATCTCTTAATGACTTATTTACTGAATGTTTTGTCTTGAAAATCGTTAAGTTAAATGAGAATTAAGAATGGGGAATCTCTTAATGACTTATTTACTGAATGTTTTGTCTTGAAAATCGTTAAGTTAAATGAGAATTAAGAATGGGGAATCTCTTAATGACTTATTTACTGAATGTTTTGTCTTGAAAATCGTTAAGTTAAATGAGAATTAAGAATGGGGAATCTCTTAATGACTTATTTACTGAATGTTTTGTCTTGAAAATCGTTAAGTTAAATGAGAATTAAGAATGGGGAATCTCTTAATGACTTATTTACTGAATGTTTTGTCTTGAAAATCGTTAAGTTAAATGAGAATTAAGAATGGGGAATCTCTTAATGACTTATTTACTGAATGTTTTGTCTTGAAAATCGTTAAGTTAAATGAGAATTAAGAATGGGGAATCTCTTAATGACTTATTTACTGAATGTTTTGTCTTGAAAATCGTTAAGTTAAATGAGAATTAAGAATGGGGAATCTCTTAATGACTTATTTACTGAATGTTTTGTCTTGAAAATCGTTAAGTTAAATGAGAATTAAGAATGGGGAATCTCTTAATGACTTATTTACTGAATGTTTTGTCTTGAAAATCGTTAAGTTAAATGAGAATTAAGAATGGGGAATCTCTTAATGACTTATTTACTGAATGTTTTGTCTTGAAAATCGTTAAGTTAAATGAGAATTAAGAATGGGGAATCTCTTAATGACTTATTTACTGAATGTTTTGTCTTGAAAATCGTTAAGTTAAATGAGAATTAAGAATGGGGAATCTCTTAATGACTTATTTACTGAATGTTTTGTCTTGAAAATCGTTAAGTTAAATGAGAATTAAGAATGGGGAATCTCTTAATGTCTTGTTTACTCGTGTATGTTTTGGTAAGTTGTGCTGACCCGGGATAGGTGGCACCTCGGTAAACGGTACGGACCCGTGATAGGTAGTACGTTTACGACTTACGTTCCTGCGGGAATTGCGTTTGTCCGTGAGAGACTGCGCAGGGGTTTGTCCGTGAGAGACTACGCCCTGGTTTAAGTTAGATGAGAATTAAGAATGGGGAATCTCTTAATGTCTCGTTTACTCGTGTATGTTTTGGTAAGTTGTGCTGACCCGGGATAGGTGGCACCTCGGTAAACAGTACGGACCCGTGATAGGTAGTACGTTTACGACTTACGTTCCTGCGGGAATTGCGTTTGTCCGTGAGAGACTGCGCAGGGGTTTGTCCGTGAGAGACTACGCCCTGGTTTAAGTTAGATGAGAATTAAGAATGGGGAATCTCTTAATGTCTCGTTTACTCGTGTATGTTTTGGTAAGTTGTGCTGACCCGGGATAGGTGGCACCTCGGTAAACGGTACGGACCCGTGATAGGTAGTACGTTTACGACTTACGTTCCTGAGGGAATTGTGTTTGTCCGCGAGAGACTACACCCTGTTGATTTGTGAACTGTTGGTTCATTTTGTTTGTGTAGTAATGTGTTATAAATGCTAAGTGTTATGTTTTGGAATTTGGTGATAACATGTTTGATTGCAATACCATTTCGAAATCCATGATGTCGTAGTAATTGTGTTATCAGTGTTAAGTGTTAAGAATTGGGATTATGCATGAATGTGATTGAGTTAGTTTATGAATTTTTGAAAGAATACACAGGTAAATCGATTTCCCAATCGATTGGATAGTAAACAGGGACTTGGCCAAATGGACAAAATCGATTAGCCAATCGATTTTGTAATCAGTTTTTCGAAAATCATTTACGAAATCGATTGCCCAATCGATTGGGCCTAAGTCAGGGACTCATCCATATTCGACCAAATCGATTTGGAAATCGATTGGCCATTAAGTCAGGGGCTCAGCTATCCTGTCAATCGATTGCTCAATCGATTGAATCAAGCCAGAGTTCAAAATTTCACTAAAAACCTTCAGGAAATCGATTTGGAAATCGATTGGTATTAAGTCAGGGGCTCAGTACTCACTCAATCGATTTCCCAATCGATTGATTTCAGCCCAGGATTCTGTTTCATCAAAATCCTTCACCCCAATCGATTGCCTAATCGATTGGCTCAGTGAAAATCCTCAGTTTTAGTTGTATGATTGTTTGCTCATGAAACTATCCATGTCTTTCTTTTGGGGTTGCGTTTATTTTAAACCGGAAGACTGTACTGTTACTATTATTGTCAGTATGACACCTTAGTTGAATGGGTTCCTTGTATCTTCTGGTTGTTGTTTAGATACTTTGGATGCATGTATTTGAGAAACTTTTTCCGCTGCTTGTGAATTTTAATGACTCAATTATTTATTTCTCTGCTTTATTTTAAATTCTTTTGAAAAAAATTACACCCTCGCTTTGAAAAACGGGGTGTTACAAATGTCTTCTCCAATCACTGCTCACTGTCGTTCTCAAAAGTCAAGTTCCAACGTTCAGTATTTCCAAATCTAATTAGATATACAGTGGTGTATAAAAATTATAATTGCTTAATGAAAATATATTTTATGATGTTAGTTACGATTGTGTGATTAGACAAACAATGTCAACAATTGTTATTGTTTATTAGTGTAAAACTAGTTTACACTAACAAACAAAATCAACAATTGTTATTGTCTGATTTACACTAACACTACACCTTTATATATATATATATATTAAAATAAGTTGGTAAAAAAAAATTTATCATCATATAATTTTTTTTTACAAAAAAAATGTTGATATTTAATCATTCAAAATGGTATAATACATTGATTCAATACATAGTCGCTAAAATAAAAAAGATGAATTTGTAAACAAACTTACAACATTCATATTAATAGCATAAAACAAAAATATAGCATAAAACGGTAACATAACTACAAATATGATAAAATTCAAGTATTTGAAATATATATGTATCTTTGTAACGTTGATGACATTAAAATCATTAATTAAAATTTATAATAGATCTAAGTTATCCCGTCGATATGAACTAATTAATACCGCAATAAGACGGAAAAAAATAAAAAAAATTCTGAAAACAAAAAATATGAATAAAACGACATGAAGGGTGTTTCAGACCCAAAAAATGTGGTAATTTTTGTAAAAAATATTATGTTTGGGTATATAACTTATACATTTATGAGAACATATAACTTATGAGATCGAACATTTTAGTCTCAATAACAAATGTTAACACCTCTAACTCCTTTCATCATATTCTTTGTTGTTTTTCATCATTGTCCATTTCCTCTGTATTCTTCTTCTATTAAAGGAATATAGTAAGTTGAAGAGAGTTCCAATAGATCATTCTTTAGGTGTTCTTAGTTTAAGGTAAAATGGTTTATTAATTAATTTATTATAATTTACAAAGGTTTGATTATCACAATAGTGATGTTTATGACAAGACTATATATGTTTGAGATTCAACAACTTCCAACTAGAAACTTTTAGGAGTAGATCCATGCAAGGAGATACAATCAAAGTTGTGTTCTCTCTCAATGTTCCTTCAAACATGTTAGGGACTAATTTAATTTGTCCCTTCAGTTTCAATTAAAATTCCACATTATTTCTATTTCATGTTATTTATCTCATTTTCACTTTAATATTAAACCTAATTACTTAAGAAATAATTTAATGATAAATTATAGTTCAATAATTATAATATTTTGATTTTTTTAAAGACTAAAAGTCGTTTTATTTTTATCAAATATTTAATTGAGTTTCGTAATTTTTATAAGAATAAAAAATTTCACTTCAAAATTATAAAATCGTTCAATACAATATTGTTTCCTCTCACATGAGCTAATAAGGATAGTTATTAACAGCAACAATAAGTTACTAAGTTAGTTTATTAATTTTATTTTTATCATCATCTTTTCAATTTCATATTTAATAATTCTATATCTAATTTGTAGGTTGGTAAATTGGGTCATCCAAAACAATATTCTGAATGGAAGTGTCTCTTTCTCTTTTTCCTTCATAATTTTCCTCCAGTTGGGTGAAACTTACATCTGAATGTGGCTTCTACGTCAAGTAATCTCTATTAAATTACGTGATCTTCAATCTCCCTCAACTTCACAATTCATGGCATGCATTTCCAATTATAAATTAAATAAGCCTTCATGTATACTAATATGTTAATAAGATACGAGTATATCTTTCTCCTAAATATCTTTAGAGGAAATTATAAAATAGGTCAGAATAGTTTTTATTTTTAAATATTTGAAATTTTTATGTTCGATAAGATATACTGAAGATAAAAGTACACGAAGAAGAAATCAAACAAAAAAAATTAATCTCAAGCTAATTTTTTTTTAAACCTCTTTCACTTTCTTTTCATTCTAATCCAAGCAAAATATATAATTTTTATTAGGTAAAATTATATCATGAGTAACAAATACGTATTTTTATATTTTTACATCATTTTATCTTTTAAAAAATGTGCAAGAATATTATTTTTTATATTTTTTCATTTAGTTTTTTAAAATGTGCGTGTCTTATTAAAATATGTCAATATGGTCGACCACGTAAGATTACAATTAACAATTTAATCATTTAACTTAATTACAAGTAAATATTTAGTGATTTAACAATTTTTCTGAGTAGAAAAAAAAATTATTTTTTCTCATTTGGTCTATGTTTTAAAATATAAACACAATTATCTTTTGAGTCTATTAAAAACAAAAATTAAATTAAACTCCTTCGTCTTTAAAGAAACCCATAAAAATCACTTTACATGATTTGTCATATCTGCGTATTTTAATACATATTATTTTTTTAAATAAACCTAAATAGGAAAATAAAAATATAATGAATATTCTAGTATATTTTTTAAAAGATAAATGAACTAAATGGAAAAAAAAGATAAAATGATGACATATTACAACTAGATAAAATAAATTATCAAAATTAAAGTATTTCTTTTGAAAAAGGTTCATTCTCTTCTTTATCTTTTTTATTGAAGTTATTATTTTCGTTACATCTTCCGTGAAGTCAATCATATTTCAAATTTTTTAACAAAAAAAAAGTATGAGTACCTCTATAAATTTACGTTTATTTACAAGTTTTCTGTTTTATTTGACAATATTTTACATATTGATCATAAAGAGATAAGTCCTTCTTGTAGTTAGTTAAAAAACTGGCTCTATACATAAAAATAAAAATAAGAATTAAAAAAAAAGATAAATTATACAAATGTAATTTTACTTTTTATTATTAGCATATATATAATATATAATCCAAGCTCTCATTGAGAAGTTCGATTATGAGCTAGAGATACTAATCAAAATCCCCAATTAATATGTAGCTCATGCTAATGATTTATTTAGTCGATTTCATCCAACTACTTCGTACTGAGTATATTTCCTCTTTATGCAAACTTTCTTTTGATAGTAAGATGTTATTATATAAGTGCTGGATGGTACGGTCCCTCAACTATTTGTGCACGAGGATATTTAAGTTATCAAATTAAACAAAATTATCATACACATGACAGTGACTTGACAAACACTTAAAAGTATAGTATGGTACTACTATATATACAAAGGCATAACACCTAAGATTTAAGATTTAATTAAAATAATTAAATATTTTTTTTAACAATTCATTGTGTTAAAAATGCTCATGTGTGTTTTTTAGACAAAATGCTTTAAGCATCTTCTTCTCTAACATAAACAAATAAGTATAGGAGTTCAGTTTGTTAGAGAGGTAGCAATTCAGACTTAAAGTGTGTCACTTGAGATAAGGAAAAAAAACAGGCGATCAATACAAAACGGGTGGTTAAATGGAGTATAAAATTATTTGGGAACTAATAATCTGACTACATTTCCTGTAAAATAATAATAATAATAATAATAATAATAATAATAATAATAATAATAATAATAATAATAATAATAATAATCTGATTACATTTTGGGCCACCCATTTTGGATGTGGACAGGTGGCTAATAATTTAGCTCAAATGTGAGATCTTATTCTTAGCTTAAGTCTTAATTCACCAAAACTTTATTTATAATATTATAAACGTAGATTTGAGGTGTGAAGATTGTTTATTTAAAAATTAAAAAAATGCTAATACAAAAAGGTTATAAAAGATTTTTTATAAAAAAATTATTAAGAAATAAGATTTTGTTAACAAGTGACGCTTGTTAATGAATTACAAAATAGAAACATTACATTGAAAATAGGAAAATTTAAAAGATTGGCTAAGGAATGGTACAAATGTAAGGCACAATAATTCTTCTCCATATGTACGATGAGTGAAGGAGAAGCGATTGGATTTTTCATGATATTACGGTGGGTGTGAGACCTTTAGTTAAATGTGATTGATTTTGAATTACACTCAAAATGCATTGTTGATAGAATATATGTAAATAGAAACAACATATCCAAACTGTGAACTATCATCCTCTTAGATTGTAGAACATTTCTTTATGATCTTAATTATAAATTCTTATATTGAGTTTGTAAAAAAACAAACCAATAAAATATTTCATGCATTAACAAAAGTAACCTCATTTTTAGTTAATCTTCATATTTTTATTTACATTTCTTATTTTACATCTTTTTCTTTACAAAGATAAAGACCTTATTTGAATCCATACTCTTTCAATCAAAATATAAGTTAAATCCATATCAAGTAGAATAATATATATATATATATATGTGCAAATTATAACTTTTCTCATGTAATATTTTAACCATTATGCATGTATCTATTTTTTCCGTTTAAAATAACTATAATTGATATGACTCTAAAAAAATACTACATTTGATGTGATTAATCCTTTTTTTAAGGACTAAATATGAGAAAAATAATTAAATAAAAAAAGAAAATAATTTTTTTTTATTACTTTTTTAAGATCTTTCCATCGTTTAGGATCTAATTGATTATCATAAAAGCAGTTCCTCCCAATTTAAGAAGAAAATTAAGCAACAAAAATGGTGCAAAACAATAAATGGCAATAATATTCTCATTATTTATATATATAAATATATTAATTTTCATAAAATTGTTTAATATTTCATTGAATATATTTAATTCAACATATATATTATATTTTTTTAAATACAATAAAATATTAATTATAGGATTATATAGTTACATAGTTACGTATATCCAATTTCAATAAATGTTAGTATGAATGTTTGTTTAGGTTATATGAAAATAATGAACACTTAGAGATACACTAATCTTCACTTGTAATCTATATATAATATTTTTCTTTATTATTTTTAATATGTAAATAAATAAATATGTCTTTTAAAAAAGTAAATATATAATTTTTTTAGCAATTAAAGTGATATTAATAACATTTTATAATGATTTACAGTAAGACTTGAACTTAGTATTAAGATTATAATACTAAACTCTCAAACTAATACATCAAGTATTTTTAAATATTTATTTTATTAATAAAATAAATTTTGTACTCTAATCAATTTTTTTCAATTTTTATAAAAACATTTTTCCTTATAAAATAAAT
>NC_021160.2:51597747-51598030 GCF_000331145.2 Cicer arietinum
TCATTTTCACATGTACTAAACTACTAAATATTAAGTCATTTTCTACACTTTTCTCATTTTCACATGTACTAAACTACTAAATATTAACTCATTTTCTACACTTTTTCTCATTCGCTCACTTTCGCTACTACGCATATCTCTCACAAACCAAACCAAACAGAATTTAAATGTGATTTCCATCTTGTTCTAATACAATAAAATAATTTTTTTATTCAAACATGAACCAATTTGTTGAAATCCGATTATATTTAATTTGAGTAACTGGTTCAACAATTTAAACTCG